>NW_015625587.1:2110975-2125596 GCF_001515625.1 Sinocyclocheilus rhinocerous | reverse complement strand
TGTCACAGTGTCTGGTTGTGGTGCCCTGGACTGGCCACTTGAGGGCGCTCTCCAGTTTCTTGTTATGTGTTTAACTCCATTTCCCATAGTCCCTTGCTTGTCATTCTGTCTGATCATGAGCACCTGTTTATCAGTTCCGATCATATTCACCTGTTAGTCATTTACTCATTATCCCATATATATATATATACCATGCTCACTCTGTCTGTCATTGCTGCTATATTGTATTTGTCTTCCCATGTCTGACCTTGATGTTATCTGGAGTTCACGGTTTATTCTGTTCTTTGTGTTTTTGGATTACCTTTTGCCACGTTTTTGTTCCGTTTTGATTATTTGTTACTTTCAATAAACTGCACCTGGATCTTACCTTGTCTCTCCTGGCATTCCATGACAGATGGTGCATCTCACTGACTCGGCTCAACTTACCCCTAATCTGGGGCAAATTCAGCCACAGGAAAAAATTTTATAAGAAGCTATATTTTTAGAACCCTTTGTCATAGACTCATTCTGATCATTTAAAATTATAGGAAACATCCTGAAATTACTTTAGATACTTTCATTGTACATCTGCCTCATTTTCCCTCACCTTGAACCACAAGTAAAAAAAAAAAAAAATGGCTCATCTTACCACACTCTCCATTATAATGGAAGTCAATGGGAACCAAAACTGTTTTGGTTACCAACGTTCTTTGTTTTGTTTTTTTTAGAATTTTAAATTTTGGGTGGACTATCCCTCTAATATATAAAGAACAAGAATGATCTAGGATCTAAACTGTGATATCAAAATGCTGACATAAACATGCACATCTCAGATTGGTGTCTGGCCCTGTGTAAGCTTTAAAAATCCTAGGGAACTGCTTATTAGTGAACACATGCTCCTGCAGATAGACCTGTTTTGTTTGTGAGTGGGTGTGTGTCTGTGGAGAGCGAAACACAACTGTAAAGAGCTCCCCGACCTATCTGTATGATTACCCCCTCTCACATCTCTAGAATCTAACCCACTGTCCATACAAAATAGAATCTATAAAAGCTATAAAATCTCTTCTTGCATGCTGAGATTGACCCAGTGAATGCAAGCAGGAGAGATTGAGATGGGACCGATGAATGGTTTGATTAGGGGGATTAGGGGTTATTTGTCTGATAAAGCTTCCTACTTTTGAGAGGCACCACAGATGGGCATAAATGTCTAATGCACCTAAGGCTCTGCAACATACATGTGCCACCAAAGTGGTTTCCATAGGAACATTAGATCAGAGTGAAACACTCAGTATGAACCCTGTCAATTCTCAAGGCTGTTTTAACCAAGTTTACTAACCATATGAGGGCTAATGCATATTCTCTTCTTCTCTCTTTCTCTCTCTCTCTCTCTCATTCTTCTTCAACCTGTCTAACATATGAAAATGTAACCGTTGCTGCGGTAAAAAAAGACTTGTTTATTAGACATTCAGCCTCTGATATTCAACAAGTGGAGCATTCAGAAGTAGTTTCAGGTGTTCATCAGTTTATATTATTTTATTTATGTAATTTAATATATAAATGAATGATGAAAAACATTTTATATGCATAAATAAATGTAAAGAGAAATAAAAGATGATTTCAGTTTTTAAGCCACAGGCCAAAAATGAGCTTGCTTTATTGCAATGGTCAAAAGTTCAACATATAACAAATTAAATTCATAGCAAGCCATTTATGATATTTATACTATAATTTTATTTTATAGTCAGAAGCTGTGCCTTATGTCAAAAATAGAAAAGTGGCATTCATCAACCAAAGGCACATTACATTAGGCAATTGCAAAGTAGACAGCTCTGATTTAATTTCGTCATTCAGTGTAGTGGTATTCATATTCATTTTGTCAAAAAAGCCTTTTATGATTTTAGATTGCCACCTTAAATGCTATACCATAATGACATATATTGTGTTTTAGTTGAGATTAAATAGTAGACTTTGCATTCCATGTCATAACATCTGGCTATGAATAGTATCATCATTAAAAGTCTGCCTGCATTTTTATCAGTAGACACTTGCCAGTTTGGAGAATTCAATTAAACGAACTTGCTGCAATGATAAGGCTTGTTTACTAGATGTATCCACTGAAATTCACAAAGTAAATCATTCATAAGTAGCATTTTTAAGTAAAACAATTTCTCACAGTTGACTGGTGGAATGATTATGCTATTATTCATTATTTGTCTTTTAACCAACCTCAATATATATTAAACATATGCAATCTCAGTATCAAAATTACAGTTTCATATGCAGCTTATTTATTATTAGGCAGGGTGCTTTCTTGCTTCTTAGCGTTTAAAATTAGATGAACTTATTGCTCTGTAAATGTCTTGGAGTTTCGGAGAGTTTGATGCAGTTCCGGGTAGCTCGGCCGCAGTGTGATCATCCATTTTGGTGGTCACTGATCCAAGAGCTGGAAGTGCATGAAAGTGAGGGCGAGATGGCGTGTTCACGTGTATGTTTGTGTGTGTTTTCACATGTGCACCCACGTCCTTTCGGTCTTATGAGCAGATGTTTCTCTGCTGAAGATTGATGTGCAAGAGGAAAATAAACAAAGCCTGTTATTTTTCCACTCATCTGTGGGCCTGTGAAAAGTGGGAGGCCATCTGATCCTTTTAGTGAAGGTGTTTTTGATTCGAGCTAGATTTTTCCCCTTTTGTTCCTGCCGAGGAGAGGCATCCATCTTCGGAATTGAAATGTCGACTTCTCTGACCCGCACCTGCAACCAAAGAACATTCAACCAAACCCCTATTCATATCTCTGTCGTACTTTTGATCTGTTTATCTACTTGCTCATCAGTAAACAGTGTAGACTCTGAGCTCCTCATCTGACACAGGCTGTAATCCCGTAACGTATGCACTCCGCTGATGAGAAGTCACTGGTTTTGTCATTGTGTGACTATTGAAAGACAAGGCAGAAGTAGTGATCAGCACTAAACAGGAATCACAATCACCAGGATGAACCAATGAGATAGAAAAAGACCCAGGCCCAGTGATCATTTATGAGCCAAAGAGAGAGAATGGGACAAATTTCACCAGAGAAGAAAGAGAACAAACTGTTTAATTGTGTTACACTTGTTTTGTGTCAGTTCCCAAATATACTAAGAGCCTTGGATGATATGCAGTTGCTGTTTTTGTGAAATTAGTAAATATTATATGTAGTATGTTTATATTATTAGAAAATAAAAACATGAATAATTGTGTTTTCATTGAGATTAATAGATATATAATCACATCTGGCTCTGAAAAGTAGCATCACCAACTTCCGCATTCATTTTTGTCAATGAATAGTTGCCAATTTTAAGAAATCAATTAGACTAACTTAGTTTGCTGCAACATTGAATTATTATTTGGCATTTGTGTCTTATCGGTTGGAAATAACGGTCCAATCACTGCATTCTGGTTTTCTAGAAATCACATTGTTATTTGGAATGTTGTTGGATGACAAAAAAGCAGAATTTTCATTAACGTAATGATGATTCTAATGTAATGATAAATTCTTTATCCATAAATGTAAGTGTATGGGGACAAAACAATATTTCACTGTATTTAAAAAAAAAAGGTTTTGTTTGTAACCAATTTTCATCATTGAAATATATGAAGAGCAAACACGTCTGCAAATTTGCTGGGATGATAACAGACTAAGTTATTGTAAGATGAATGAAAAGTCCTCCCTTTGTTCAATTGCATCTTCCCCCCAATTTTATTGGTGTCCCTTGCTATCACAATCCCCAGTCACCAGTCCATTCACTATCCTCAGTCACCAGCCCAGTCCATACGGACTACATTTCCTAGCATCCCTGCTGGTCAACACAGCCATCACCACACCTGCCATAGATGAGCTCATCAAGCCCTGTATAAGAGCAGTTACTCTCCACTTTTTCCTTGACTGGTCTCGTCACTTCACATGTGAGGACTTACCTGGCTACTTTCTTGGATGCTTCCCTGTCTTCACTAATCCTTCACCACACTCACCAGCACCTGCAACAAGCAAAGAACTGTTTATGCTCAAGCTAAGTGCTATCTATTAGTGATGCAAAGGCCGATTCATTTCCGCGAGCTGGTTCTTTTCGGACAGATCGGCTCATTGAACCAGTTCAAAAAGCCGATTCATCGGTTGTAGTATGTTTATATTATTAGAAAATAAAAACATGAATAATTGTGTTTTCATTGAGATTAATAGATATATAATCACATCTGGCTCTGAAAAGTAGCATCACCAACTTCCGCATTCATTTTTGTCAATGAATAGTTGCCAATTTTAAGAAATCAATTAGACTAACTTAGTTTGCTGCAACATTGAATTATTATTTGGCATTTGTGTCTTATCGGTTGGAAATAACGGTCCAATCACTGCATTCTGGTTTTCTAGAAATCACATTGTTATTTGGAATGTTGTTGGATGACAAAAAAGCAGAATTTTCATTAACGTAATGATGATTCTAATGTAATGATAAATTCTTTATCCATAAATGTAAGTGTATGGGGACAAAACAATATTTCACTGTATTTAAAAAAAAAAGGTTTTGTTTGTAACCAATTTTCATCATTGAAATATATGAAGAGCAAACACGTCTGCAAATTTGCTGGGATGATAACAGACTAAGTTATTGTAAGATGAATGAAAAGTCCTCCCTTTGTTCAATTGCATCTTCCCCCCAATTTTATTGGTGTCCCTTGCTATCACAATCCCCAGTCACCAGTCCATTCACTATCCTCAGTCACCAGCCCAGTCCATACGGACTACATTTCCTAGCATCCCTGCTGGTCAACACAGCCATCACCACACCTGCCATAGATGAGCTCATCAAGCCCTGTATAAGAGCAGTTACTCTCCACTTTTTCCTTGACTGGTCTCGTCACTTCACATGTGAGGACTTACCTGGCTACTTTCTTGGATGCTTCCCTGTCTTCACTAATCCTTCACCACACTCACCAGCACCTGCAACAAGCAAAGAACTGTTTATGCTCAAGCTAAGTGCTATCTATTAGTGATGCAAAGGCCGATTCATTTCCGCGAGCTGGTTCTTTTCGGACAGATCGGCTCATTGAACCAGTTCAAAAAGCCGATTCATCGGTTCCTGACGTCATCAAGCAATAACGTCTCTACGCATTTATTTTCTAATAACTCGGTGCCATATTGTATCAATGAAAAATTCAAACAAGTCATTTGTGTCAACACATAGGCCTATTGAAACATTAAAAAAATAAAGTTATTTGTGTGAAAGCATATTGCTGATTATTGCCGTATAATTCATTTAAGTTAATGATGTTTGTGGTCAGTTTCATTCGCGGATCCTTTGTCAGATACGACTGACTGACCAATATTGACTAGCCTACAACTTGGATAAGATTCCTAAAAGTTTCACACCTACAGCACACATTACAGGCTTTGATGCACAAACGCGGATCTGTTCTACATGTCTACAGTATAAAGAATGAATAAACATAAACTCCTTGATTTCGCTTAAGCAACATTAAATATAATATCGTCTTGCGTCATCAACCCGGAACTAAAGTTCGATTCAGTTCGATTTATGAACCGGTGTCATGAGAAATCGAGTCCCCCCTCGAAATCGAGTCCGCTTAGGACCCCGAGTGATCCCATTGGCTCAACGAACTTTTAATGGGTATTATTTTTAGCGCCTGATTACAATTCCTGCAAAATCGCGCTTTGATTTATAATAATAATAATAATAATAATTCATTACATTTATAAAGACATCCTAGGACCTCGGTTTAACGTCTCATCCGAAGGACGGTGCTTGTTGACAGTATAGTGTCCCCGTCACTACACTGGGGCGTTAGGACCCACACAGACCACAGGGTGAGCACCCCCTGCTGGCCTCACTAACACCTCTTCCAGCAGCAACCTAGTTTTCCCAGGAGGTCTCCCATCCAGGTACTGACCAGGCTCAGCCCTGCTTAGCTTCAGTTAATGTATATGTCGTTTGAACTTCGTTATAATGACCATTAATGTATTTTAAATTACATGTTTCATACGCTAGTATCCGAAGCTATAGGTTGTGAAATCAAACATTTCTCGTTTTTATTGTTTGTTTTTTTTTTGGTTAGCTCACGTACTAGTATAGCATACAGCTACCCGATTATTTGAACTTCGTTATAATGACAATTAATGTCTTTTAAATTACATGTTTCATAGACTAGTATCCGAAGCTATAGGTTGTGAAATCAAACATTTCTCGTTTTTACTGGGTTTATTTTGGTTACTCGCGTACTAGCATAGCATACAGCTACCCGATTAGCCTGCTAGGTTAGCTTATACACCACGCATTTGCACTTACCATACATATATTCACAACGAAATAGTAACATAAGTGTTGACTTTTGATCAGGCATTTAAAACATCTACCGCCTTGGTCCTAAGCGGACCCGATTTCGAGGGGGGACTCGATTTCTCATGACACCGGCTCGACTGGTTACTTCTTGAGAACCGGCTCAAAAGAACGATTCGTTCAAGAACCGAACATCACTACTATCTATTTTCATTGACTTATATACTCACCTGTTTACCACACTGCTTCTCTGAATTACCTGTGAATAAATACTTTGTTGACATTACCTCTGAGTCTTCTCCTTCTGTGCCTGACACTTGCTTTTATTTATTTGCTATTGTTTACTAGTTATATACTGCTATTCATTTGAGGTGGCTTAATTAAATTAATTTTATATATATATACGGTCTAATCAGATTCAATGATCTATGCTAAGCTACAGCTGAAAATGCTACTGCCAGACCCGGAGTTCGGCTGAATGGATTCGAAAACAGTAAAACTTAACTGTTTAACTCTAGGGGAGTTGGAAAATGAGCCTATTTTCAAAAATAGTGGAGTGTTCCTTTAACTCTGCTTTGCATGAGTGTTGCTTAGAATGTAACAGTCGGAAGGGTTCAGCTGATGTTAGGGTCAATGGTGTGACACTCATGTTCTTTTTATCTGGGTCTGTTAAGGTATTCAAAAATACTTGAATGCAGCATTTTTATGATGAACATGCTTTCAATTTCTGAGATAAAATTGTTTGGTGTTTAAATTAAATTGTATGTGCATGTCACCTGCTTTCATCTGCTTCTTTTAAAAAATCTTTAAAAAAAAATTATAAGTTGTAAATAAAAATTACTTTTTAGTAATACCTTTTAGGAAATATTATTTTGGTCCCTATTCTTCAAAATGTCATGTTTAATTCAATGTATAATTCAAACTTGATATTTCTATGTACTTATTTGGGAAATTTACTAGCAATTTCTGAGTGAACATTGTTTCAGTGTATAAATTAAATTAATATTCTATTAATGAAATCTACAAAGGCTATAAATTCCTACTGAATGTTAAACATACATATTTAGTTATAATTTTTTTTTATATAATTTGTTTAAAATGGTATAAACTTCATGATATTCATAATCCTAAAGTTCATGGTAATTGTAATTGTGTTTTAAAAATTATGCTGCTAAATTATAGTGGGTATAGAAAAGAATCACACCCCTTTAAAATAATCACATTTTGTTGCTTTGCAGCCTGAAATGAAGACAGACACAGTTTTTGTTTTATCCAGCTGTATTTACTCAGTGCAACGTATAACTTATATTCAGTTTTTAAATTTTTTTCTGATATGTTGGTGTTATATCTTTCACTTGGATGAACCAAGACTTGGTGCTTCTTTTAAATAGATTTTTTTCTTTTTTTACTGGTTTGAGCTAGATTTCTTTTTATTATCTTTCACATGTAGCTACCATTGACCCCATTACATTGGCCATCTTTACATTGTCTGTATGGACCCTCCCCATGTAATATATGCTAAAACCTTCTGATGGACATTTTAAATATAAGCTGTATCTGATTCTTTCTCACTTTCATTTCAGTTCTCACTTTCCGGGTAGAGCGGCACTGAGTGTAGAATTACATACCCTTCCCCGTACAATTGATTTGTGAGTAATTAAAAATGTCTGCAGCTGGACGTTGTCCAGCTTCATGTTCTATTCATGCAGATTAATACATATTTGTCGGGGCCTCCGGGATCAGACAGGCAGCAATGTCTGCTATTAAACATTCATGAGCGAGCAGAACACAGGGACTCATATCCTACTGATATTTATGGGTCCATTTCTACATCTTAGTGCCATCATAATGGATTACGAAATCAGAACATTATCGCTTAGCAGAGATGGAAATTTAATTTGTGTCACGAAAATTTATTAATAAATGGCTTTTTCTTGGGAATTACACTCACACGGACTTGTGCATGCGTCTATGTGTGGGTTTAATACAGGTGGCTGGAGTGGGTGGGGCAACTGGGCAGAGTGCAGCAGTGAATGTGGAGGCGGAGTCCAGACGCGTACACGCACCTGTCAATCACCACCTGAGGAGGCGTACTTGTGCGAGGGTGTCCTGGAAGAAGGTCGTCCCTGCAACGCTCAGCCATGCATCGGTAAGTTGCGTTCTAGGCTCATGCACGTTTGCACGTGACCGTTCACACATCCACTTCTTCTCTAGCTTTCTCTCTCTATCACTGTCTGACAACTCATTTTTCACATTTTTCACATTTCACTGTAAAAAAAGATGTTCTGCTTCTTGTGTGACACAATGATAATAATGATAATGATAGACTGATGATAGAATGAGCATTTTTGTGTGCTTTTCATTGAACCCATAGGCTACAGGCAGTATTCCTCTAAAGGCAAGGGTTTAAGTCCAGTGAAATACAAAGGAATGCAAGAGGCCATGCTTGGTAAGGGCGTCACTGACCAAATCAGTTTGAATGTGGCTGTAGTGAGTAGATCTTCACTCAGTTTGGATGGAGGCCATGAGTAAATAACCCACTCCATGGTCAAGGCCATCGGCTGCAGATGTCTTCACCTCGATTGTCTGTGTCTCCGTTCCGCATGGTCTGCTTATTTTTTCATCCGCCATCCACTGCTCGCTCCATCTTGCCCTCTTTCTGCACACTTCCTCACATTTTTCAGTGTTCAAAGCACACGTTTTGAGGTCACGCAAACCCAGAAGTGTCTAAACTCTCACAGAGTTGCGCGTTCACATGGAGAGTATCAAACCAAACACAGGTTCAATTCTTCTCAGCTATGTAACTTCACACAAAATCCCAAGCATGGCTGATGCTGGTCTAGATGTTCAGGTCGCACAGTACTGCCCGATCAGAATTCGACTGTAGTTGCTAACCCCACCCCATCCTGCAGGCAGAGGCCGACTTGGCACTCGTAGCCAATCCCTGCGCTCGGTGGACAGCCGTAAACGAGAGGACTCTGATAAGACCCGCAGCGGACAGCAGTCATCCCAAACAGGTAAGAAGACAGGTGACATCAGCCTCCTCTGCAGCTTGGGGTCACACACATATACACACTTGCAACCATTTCACTCACTAGTCCACATACAGGGGAGTAGACTGGATGTGTATGTGGTAACCCTGGATGCTGGAGAGCCGTAGTAAGATGTTAATGGGTTCAAGTGCAGCATTGTCTGCTAACTCCCTATAGTTCCCACTGCATGTAGGATGGTCTCTCTCAATCTCTTTTCATTCTAGCATTTCAGCATCTCAGGGGGCCAGACAAAAGTGTTATTCAGATAAAACAAGCACAATGTTGTAGTAAGTGCTAATCACTTTATGCAGAAGAAAACAATGATTTGACTTAACATTAAGAACTTGCAGCCAAACATTTTACTTTTTGCACACTACTCTACCTGTAATTATCTGTTCACACTGACAGCTGTTTTTGCTGTATTGTTGGTAGCTAGTAGCAAAGTCTCTTGGAATGCAAGTCACACGGTGGTTCTATTTGCAATGCACATCCTGGCATGCAAGATCTAATCGAATGGGGAAAATCTAAAAATCTCAAAAACTGCTTGACAAACTTATTTCAAATTAGCAAAAAAAAAATTCTTGTGAATGTTGTTTCTTGCACTCAGTTGATGTTGGAATGCATATATTTCTGGTTGGCCAATGCCAATGCAGATGTGCAGTCCTAAGCATGAGGTTTATGTGGGAAGCGGTATGTCTAAAAGTAACTGCAGTGCAAAACGACTAACATCTCTTATTTCAAAGAATTGACTTCCATTACTAGAGCTGCCATATTGTGCGTTGCAGATTTTCCAATTCATAGCAATATGAGTGAACCATCTTGGGTATCATACAGTCTTTCCTAGTAGGCGTTCCTGTCATAACACTGGCGGGCTATGTAAATGGCAATAGCTTCTGAACATCTGATCACAAATATGATATATTGCTGGTAAAAATAAGATGTTATTCTGTTTGGACAAGGAATACGTTTTCTTGCTGCTAAAAATGGAATAGATGTTCATAAAATTGCAGAAATACATCATATCATAAATAAGATGAACAATGATCAATGCATACTGCTCAATGTGCTCCAATGTCTTCACTCTTATTGGTAGTCGTCCCATTACGTCACCTCTCATTAAACTTTTCTCAAATTTTTCTCATCCCAAACAGTGGCTTATGCCATCGGGAAATAGGCAACTCCTGTTTAAAATAAATGAATTCAAGTTGTTGTAGACCGTTGTCAGTGTGAACCAGTGCTCTTTAGTTTTTCCCTGGTGTGTTGTCGAGGTGCTTTTTTCTCTCTATAAATCATACCCTAGCCGCTCTGATTACAGTACACGGGTCGTGGGATGAATGGACTCCATGGAGCTTGTGTTCTTCAACGTGCGGCCGTGGGTACAGAGACCGTACCCGCTCCTGCAAGCAGCCACAATTTGGAGGAAACCCCTGCGACGGTCCAGAGAAACAGACCAAATTCTGCAACATTGCTGTATGCCCAGGTGATCTTTGGGTCTTTAAATACAGACTGTCTCATACAGATTTAATAACTTTCATCAAGCAGCACAATTAAATCCTAATGTGAGGCACTGTAGAGAAGGAGATTGAAAGGAATCTTTGTGAAGTTCACAGCAAATGATGGTGATTAATAGAAGCTTTAAATCACTGCGGATTGGACTGGAGTTTGGCAACCCAAAGCTCCTTTCACTTTCCCCTGCAATATATCTTCCAATAATGTCCCCTTATCATGCTCCACTTTCAGTATCCTCTATCCTCAAATTTAGAAAATTCTTCAGTTTCTTCTTATAACTTTGGCTTTTACTCTGTAGTGGATGGCGTGTGGAATGAGTGGTCCAGCTGGAGTTCCTGTTCCTCGTCCTGTTCAAATGGAACAATGCAGCGCACTCGGGAGTGTAATGGGCCCTCATATGGGGGCCTGGAGTGTCAGGGCGAGTGGCGTCAGACAAGAGACTGTTTCCTCCGAGAGTGTCCTGTGGATGGCCAATGGCAGCTCTGGAGCTCTTGGGCTGGTTGTACCAAAACATGTGGTGGAGGAAGCCAGCAAAGACAGAGGGTGTGTTACGGTCCATTTTTTGGGGGGGAGCCATGCCCAGGGGACAGAGAGGAAGTTAGACATTGCAATGAGAAGAGATGTCCAGGTGAGACAATCACATGGTTGTAACCAAAAGTCATTCTCTGCTAGGAGTGGTCAATATACTGGTAGACACAGTAAACTGGTTGAAATTTGACAACTGGTATTCATTTCCGATTACCATCTCTATCGTGGCAGTGTTGTACATCACCCAAGTTTATCCTTTTCACGCATTTTTACGTTTTGACACGTTAAACTTTAGAGAGATTTTAAACCACTATAGCACTTTTGCAAAATGCAAAAGAGGTCTCAGTTTGATACTTGTGCACTGTTCTGATAGATGGTTTTATTTCTGAAAGACGTTTTTAATTAAAACCGTCTGTCAGAACTGTGCGCATGTATTTAACTGAGATCTCTTTCATGTCTTATTGTGCCACCTGTCACAGCGTGTTATTTTTGCACTTTATTTCGCTCAAACGGTCGAATACACACAAAGTTATGTCAAAATGCCTGTCTTAAGTTAGAACATTAGATCCGTGTATTAGGTCTTAAAGTGACAGTAGCCTAATATACCTGCTTCTTATCTTCAGTAAGGTTGAGAACCTTTTACTTGTATTAGTTAGGCTAGAATTGGTTTTTGCTATGGCACTGAAATATTTGCATCTAAAATGTTGGCATTGTAACAACCTTATTTGCAGCAAAAATAACAATTGTGATATACACTGTTATCGTGAAACACAATTACTCATTTTGGTTATATCGCCCACCCCTATTCTCTACTATTTATAGACTTCAGATGAATTATGTTGTAATTCTGTACCTTACTTGTTTCTTTGATCACATGTTGTGGGATTGTTCAGGTTTTTGTGGTTTTTACTTGTTTGGTTTTATGCAGAGCCGCATGAAATCTGTGACGAGGAGAATTTCTCTAACGTAGTGTGGAAGAAAACTCCTGCAGGAGACACTGCAGCTGTCCGCTGCCCTCCGAATGCTGTAGGTAAGACATGACTCATGCAAACACGAACACACCAGAATAACTTTCTAAACAGTCATTACCCTCAAAGCTATACTGAGACATTTTCAGGACCACGGACAGCTCCAAACGCTTGGGTTAAAGAAAACCAAGAAACATGCAGTATACAGTTTTTAACCAATCCTTGTTCAAAATCTGGTAATGATGACACATTTCTGTGATGCAGGACTAATTCTTCGGCGATGTTCGTTGGATGATGAGGGCATTGCATACTGGGAGAACCCAACATACTTGAAATGCGTCTCAAATGACTACCGAAGTATCCAAACACTGGTAGGTGATCTCCAATCTAATTCTAGTTAAGTTAAAACCAAGATGGTGTCTGCAAAGCTAAGGTTTTTTTTTTTACCTACTCCAGACCAGAGATCACCTGTCCAAGGCTCAACGAGGGCTTGTGGGAGATGGGGTCTCTGAAGTCATGACCAAGCTGAGGGTGATGTCAAGTGATGGAACAAGCTACAGCGGAGACCTTCTGGCTATCATAGATGTACTGAAAAACATGACGGAGATATTTAGGAGGTCCTACTACAGCCCCAGTAATGCAGACATGAGGGTTAGTTAAGCATTAGTTCTAAATAAAAGATTTGACCCTGAATGCCCCTGAATGTTTCTCTGTCATGTGGTTTTGTTCACAGAATTTTGTGCAATCAGTGAGTAACTTACTGATGGAAGAAAACAGAACATTTTTTTCCTTTTTGATTAATTGTTTAATTAAAAACACTTTTGGCTTTTGATGGTGCTGAAACAGACCAATTGAAATCACCCCCAACTCTATTACTCACTCACACCTTGAACATTAGAAAGCCGTAATACACAATATCCCTTTGAAAATGCCGAACAGTCCCTGAGCTATGAATGAGTATGTCCCTGATATGCTGCTCACACAGATTTCCAAATATGCATAGTTCTATGCATTTCTATAGCTTTGGAATCACACTCTAAACCACACACATCTCTCCTGCACAAAGATGACTATGGTTTACTCAGCACCCAGGTTCGCAAAAACAACAGGAAGATGAACCTTCATGGTCATACGTTGTGGGCCGCAGCTAGCAGAGTTTAAAAGGGAGTGTGAGAGGTTCTGTTTACCTCTGAATCACTGAGCTGCCCATGAGCTCAGATTCTCCCATAGTGACAACACCTGTCCTACAGCAATGACCTATCAGTACCACACAAAGCTTTAAGATGCAGATATATGTATATGTAACACCACACATTCATCAACAGATGGAAAATACTGCACAAGAACTTGAACACAAGAACATGAGTGGTACTGTATAGAGTTAGTTTCTTTTTCACTAAGTAATTTAATGTCTCTGCTCCAAACTGGATTTGGATGCAACAATGTGATGTCAGGGCCATGGCCTAGTGGTTAAAACAGTTAAATGGTCAAATATAACCATTTCAAAGAACTGTTTTTGAATTTAAAGGGGTGGTTCACAGTTTTTTTTCTAGGCTTGATTGTGCACGGACAGCTCCAAACGCTTGGGTTAAAGAAAACCAAGAAACATGCAGTATACAGTTTTTAACCAATCCTTGTTCAAAATCTGGTAATGATGACACATTTCTGTGATGCAGGACTAATTCTTCGGCGATGTTCGTTGGATGATGAGGGCATTGCATACTGGGAGAACCCAACATACTTGAAATGCGTCTCAAATGACTACCGAAGTATCCAAACACTGGTAGGTGATCTCCAATCTAATTCTAGTTAAGTTAAAACCAAGATGGTGTCTGCAAAGCTAAGGTTTTTTTTTTTACCTACTCCAGACCAGAGATCACCTGTCCAAGGCTCAACGAGGGCTTGTGGGAGATGGGGTCTCTGAAGTCATGACCAAGCTGAGGGTGATGTCAAGTGATGGAACAAGCTACAGCGGAGACCTTCTGGCTATCATAGATGTACTGAAAAACATGACGGAGATATTTAGGAGGTCCTACTACAGCCCCAGTAATGCAGACATGAGGGTTAGTTAAGCATTAGTTCTAAATAAAAGATTTGACCCTGAATGCCCCTGAATGTTTCTCTGTCATGTGGTTTTGTTCACAGAATTTTGTGCAGTCAGTGAGTAACTTACTGATGGAAGAAAACAGGGACAGGTGGGAGGAAGTACAACTGGTGAGTCAGCCTTCATTCTCTCTCTCTCTCTCTCTCTCTCTCTCTCTCTCTCTCTCCATGTCTCTG
>NW_015625587.1:2095739-2110899 GCF_001515625.1 Sinocyclocheilus rhinocerous | reverse complement strand
TTAAAAAAACACATTATTTTTCACATAATTTACCTTTATTCCACAACGCACTGTCCCTTCTCTGAGAAACGGGCTGATCTTGTTCTCTCTCTCTCTCTCTCTCTCTCTCTCTCTCTCTCTCTCCATGTCTCTGTCATTCATTTATTCACTCATTCATTCTTCTACTCACTCATTCATCATTCTCTCATTCCCTCTTTTAATTTCGGCATCTTCTCACTCTCTTTCATTTAGTAATTATGCAAGGTTCAGCTGGTTTTAAAGGTGATTAATTGGCCAATTCTCTTCTCTTCGCTGCACATCTTAGTTTTCTCTTCCTCTTCTCTAAAGCAGCGCAGGCCTCGCCCCCCTTTGCTGCCTTTTCCCGAGGGCGGGGTTTATCTGTATCACAAACCCGGGAAGTAACTTGTTGTAGTCCCTGTCTCCTGCTGTTTAGTTAGATCATTAGTTAGTTTACAATTTATGTCTTAACGCAAGCTTCAGTTTGCATTCTGAAGGAAGGATATCATTAAGCTTGTGCAGCAGCAGCAGCCGTTATTTTTAGAAAAATATATTTATAACAATAACATTTAAAATGCACTTACAGAATCACATATTTAAAGAAGAACTAACAAATATTTTAACATTAAGCCCTGATTTTCTTTCTGGCAGCTGGGGCCCAACGTTAAGGAGCTTTTTCGTCTAGTGGAGGACTTTTTGGACGTCATCAGTCTCCGCATGAAGGACTTCCAGGATACTTATGAGGTCACCGACAATCTGGGTCAGTTTCCACTGACATTTAACTTGGTTTACACCCTTGCAATAATGTCAGAGGGTGATGGTCATCTTCTTAAATGGTTGAATGTTTGGGAAGGCAGCCTAGAAGTTGCAGCTACAAACCCAAGAAAGAACAGGAGAACATGAACCAAATTACACTGAAAATCAATTAACCATCTGATGCATGGTGTCCAGTACTGTGGAAAGGTCTTTTAAAAGCCATGTCTAACCATTCAGGATGTGATGTATATAAATCTTTATGGGTGATTACCTATGACCCTTTCTCGTAGTTCTAAATGGCTGTCATTGTCATCTCTTTTTGCTAACTAACGTTAAAAAAGCGAAATCGCAATGAACCACCCCTTTAATATATTTTCAAATGTAATTTATTCCTGTAATGATTAAGCTGAATTTTCAGCATCATTACTCGAGTCTTCAGTGTCACATGACCCTTCAGAAATCATTCTAATATGCTGATTTGTATGCATTTCTGATTATCAATGTTGAAAAAAGTTGAGCTGCTTAATATTTTTGTGGATATTAACTTTTTCAGTATTTTATGATGAATAGAAACTTCAAAATATATATTTTTTTAATTTAAAAGCATTTATTTGAAATATAATTCCTTACGGTGTCCAAAAAAAAAAAAAACTCTGTATTTGGTTAGAATACAAACACCATGTCTAACATGTAATTATATCAGCCCTGTAAAACACAAGTTCTAAAGCTGAGATGAATTAGTTGGTTACTTGGTTAGTTTAAAAGTCTTGAAACACAAGCAGTGCAAATTTATGTATAAATCATAAGTAAAACCATCGGTATGTAAATTGATTTGAAAAGTACAAATGGCTTTATGAAAGATTTACACACAGATTTATTTTTTGAGTTTCATAAATAAAAATGAGTCTTTTACAAGTTTTGGAAATTCTTTCAGCGATTAAAATGCTGTCGTTTTGAAGTGGTACAGAGAATATGGCTGGCAGCAGAAGGCTGGGATCATAAGAGAATGAAAGCGTTTGAGCTGAGAGAGTTTGTATGGGGGAGTCGTCTGACAGCATGACACTTTCTCTAGTTGAGATGTGATCGTTGTGCAGTGAGTCAGGATATTGGTGTTGCCATGGATCTTACAGTTCCCTCTGGATTCTCCCTCCAGTGTTGAGTATTCACAAGCGGCCTGTCGCAGGAAATGCAGATATCACTTTCCCCATGAAGGGGTGGAGGGGGATGGTGGACTGGGCTCGCAACTCTGAGGACAAAGTCAGAGTGGCTAAAGACATCCTGGTCACTGGAAAACCAGGTAAGAAACACAAAGTCTCACACAACTATACACATATTTGCGTGTAAGCACTAATAGTAGTACACATGCTGCAGACACATAGAGCCTTGGTGCTCATATGAGAAGCACAAGTTTGAATCTGGCTTGCATTGTGTGTTCATCTAAGACACTATGAAATTCATTTTATTTTTTCCAAAATTCCATTTATTATTATCATTTTTAGTTTTTTTCCAGATTCTATTTTTTAAATCCTTTTTAAGTCTAATCCTTTAAAATGTAATCAATAGAACATCTAATTTAGCAATTAATTCACAGTAAAATGTTCTAAAACATCAGAACTTTACTGCATAAATTAAAACTTGTATGATGTAAATATCTCTTGATTACGATATTCCTTAAAAATAATAATAATAATAATAATCTAAACTGAATGTTCTTTTTCTTATTCTTATTATTCTTACTTTCAGAAGTAATATGTTTCTATCATTATTTCATGAAGTTAACCAGACTTTTATTTTGGCTGATTGTCATGAAGATTTTCTGTGTGTATTTTACATGCCAATAGTTTTTTATCATTTTTACAAATGAAATGGCCGTTCATTCACTTAGAAACATGCAGAGTGAGCAGTTTTGTGGTTTAATAATTCCTAATGTTCATATCACAGTTAGAATTTGATTCATTTTATATCCTTACTTTTGATTTATTATTTCAAAATTTCAAAATTCTGTGACCTTCCGCACTAAATTCCATAGTAAATTCCATTCTTATGCCTGGATTCTTGCCTAGGCTACTCATTCCATTACCTTTTTTTTCTCTCTGAGTAATTTAATGTCTCTTTGCTGTTTTTTCTAGCAAAAACAGTATCTGTGTTCATAACAAATCTTTGTTTGTTTGACGGATTTTATCTCCTTCGCTAGAGAGCAGATTGCTGTAGGCTGTTCACTGTTCATGTCCGACAATACAGGCCATTTAAGAGGCTCCTACCCCCGCAACTATGCTAATAGAAGAGCTGCTACTTAATCAGGAGTCGCCAGGAGCCAATCAGGCGCAATTATAGGTTTAATTCCTTTTCCCACTGGGAGATCTGTTGCCATGCCACCAGCGCTGGATTGACAGGTCGTCAAGCTTTGGACACACTGAGATGAGCTTTTATATTAAAGAAGCTTTCGAATGAGATGAGTGAGAGAGGAATTTGACAGACTGAATCCAATGAAACACATTCTCAGAGAACGAAACACTTCTGGAACTTCCTGTAAAAATGACAGACTTCTCTCCAGGGACGTATGCAGGATTTCATTCAGTCCGCGTTACCACCCCACCCCTGCAAGCTCACATTCACATTCAAGCCTCCACTTTTGAGTGAAACACCTACATCTCAACATCCAGTCATCAACTGATCCATAGAACTACGCCCTACATTTTTTCTTTATCAATAATCCTTTACACTCGGTTGTGTGTCACAAAACAGAAGAAAATATCCATTAATATGTCCATCTCATCGCGACTTTAAATTGATACAACTTAAAAAGGTTACTTAAAGGCACAATATGTCATTTTCGCCGCTGGAGGGCGCGTATTCAAAATTAACAGAGGCAAAGCAGGGATCAACGCCGGGCCAGTGGTTCAAATTTTGGTTTTTATGTTTGTAGATGTTCAGGTACAGAAATTGAAAAATCACATATAAAATATAATTTGCATATTCTTCACTCTGTGTTGCACCTTGATTTTTCATAGCTATTTGAAATTAGAGGCAACCACTGCATTTTAATCATGAACTGAAAAAAAAGTGCAATGTTTGATTTATATTAGACTGTATTTCAAAATCTGAAGCAAAACCAGAATAACCTGACTTTAGCTATGTGAAATAATGCTACAGAAAACATCGGTATGAAACAGAAACAGCAGGTGGGCTGAATGAGACGCAGATTCACTCTCTGAAAGCAGGCGGCGCTTATGGTACGCTACAGCGTTTCCTTGGTTACCACTGTAAACACAGCAGCACTGCGCGTATTAACACTCATTTAAATGCATTATACGGAGACAAAATGAAAAGAAGACGCCATTTCTGAAAACAGTCAGTTCCGTTCCCCTCAAACACATTCATAAAATACAATATTTGGATTTTCGTCCTATATTTCGCGCATCGTGAACAGTGATCTTGTTCTGCCTGCTACAGTATTTTCTCCTCTTTGTGTCCGTCTTCAGCATCTCTGGCCTCTGTTAATGGCCGTTTACAGACTAAGTATAATAATAACGTAATATTTCCACACAAATGGCCATTGGGAAAATGATTGCAGTGCAGTTTGTGTGCAAGCACGGAACAGAAGATAGTCTGAAATAAAACAAAAATTGCATATGTACTCCAGTGTATAAATTCAATATATTTTAATCATTGTTAAAGCTACAAAGTTACTTGCCAGGACGGGTATTTTGACATACTTTTGTATGTATTTGCCAGTTCAGTCGGCTCGACGCGGCTGTCTGTGCGCGCGCTGTTCACACAGAACACAGCGCGTGAGTACTGAAAGGAGTTGTCTTTCGAACCCAAATGCTTTTTAATCGCTTGAATTTTTTAATTCTTAAAGTCTTAAAAACACATGCAAATGATAAAATGTCGTGCAGACGCTGCAGTGGCCCGATCGGGCAAGTGACAAATCCGTCTACTGTCCCGAACGTCTTTCACGCTGGCCCCAGGCCATGGGGCAGTCCTTATTGTCGAGCCCTGGGCAAAGGCGTAGTTTGATGACGCCGTGACTGAGTGTGGAATCATGGGAGTTGTCATCTTCATCCCCACAGCTGATGCAATTCGACGGGACTCGGGCAGAAATCATGTTCATGGATGAGCTAATGATTTATTAACGTAGTAGAATGAAGCAGGGTGAGGCTGAAAGCAGTCAAAGTGAAACAAGGCCGCTGAACGAGCATGACACACGGCTCGAAGACAGCGGAGCTTTTATTATGTCACAGTCGACCGCTTCCGCTCCTTCCGGTTGTGCGTATGTGGGGAAAAAAAGCAGTGCTGTTGTATCATTTGAAAGTTCTGTTATTATGCTACTCTGTGCGGTCGTCAAACGCACAACATATTAAAGTGTCTTTGGTGTTTCCACCACTGTTCAAGTGGTTTTTGGATATTTTAATAAAAAAATCATACATATTGTGCCTTTAAGTTAATCTAAATGAGTAACTGTGTTATTGCTATGGGAAATTGTTGTTCATGTTATGATAAATAAAAAATGATTAAAATAAAAAATGGTAAATTAAAAAAATGTGCATTTACATTTTCTTAAGTATATTTAAAACATTAAGTAAAAAACATGAAATTAACATGCACTGTAAAAAAATGCATTTTTGGAAGTTAATAAAGCAGGTTATTGGAGTAAGTTTTACTAGAAAATACTGTTTCAGTCTTTCTTTTTCAAAAATTCACATTTAATTCAACATGTTTGCTTTATCTTTGTAATTGTTTACTATTTACTAGAAATTTATGAGAAAAAAAAATGTTTCTAAATCCTACACCATTTTTTTCAGTGCACTGTAAAAATGGAATTGTTGTGAAAATTTAAGCTTGATATATTTAGATTTAAGGTACTCTTGTCTGTTGGTCTTAGGTTCTATACAGGACATTTAATATATGTATAAATTTAATATAATATAATTTTTTTGTTTAGTTGCTTTGTTTACAGTGTATGGACTTAAAATATTAACAAACAAAAAATGTGTTTCTTTTAATGTTACAAACTTTTTTTTTAACAATGTCCATTCCTCTAGTACCTTGAGTTGTCCATAAATGTCCTCTCGGGTCTCATCTGTTCACATTATCATGGCTGTGGCATATTAGTAAGGGTGGGCAAATAGAAACCCGATTACCCTGAGGGAGCTCGAAACCCCCAGCCTTGGCCCCCCTCCATCAGACTGTGTTCTTGCCCATGGGACCTCCGCTGCAGCCCTGGAGCGGTGGCCTCTGCCCACCGCCTGGCACCCCCCTACAGACTTTCACTCTTTCAGTGCATGCCAGTGCATGCCAGTCTGCCACATGGTTTGGCCTGATTTAGAGTGATATAGCTAGCGTGTGTGTATTGTTTCAGGAGGTTCTGCTGACAGTGATGCAGTGTGAGTGTGACAGAGGCTGGAGCGCTGCCCTTTCCCCTCACTCCCGCCATTTCAACTGCATTGCTCTCTTCATTAGCACAAGAAATATCACCTTGTCATTTCAAACCAACAAGCCAATAATGTGTATCCCTGTATACTTGTGTGAGCGATATCTGCAAGTTTAGTTATGTCACACACAACCATGATTTGCTTGCTATATATATTTATACATTACTGTTCAAAAGTTTGGGTCGGTGGGATTTTTAAATGTTTATGAAAGAAGTCTCTTATATGCTCACCAAAGCTGCATTTATTTGATCACAAATATAGTAAAACAGTCATTTTGCTCATTATTATTACAATTTAAAATAACTCTTCTCTATTTTAATATATTTTAAAATGTAACTTAAAAGAAAGTTTGGAATGACATGACGGTGAGTCATGTGATTCATGTGAAAAGATGACAACATTTTCATTTTTGGCTGAACTTTTCTGTTAAAGGGACTTTGCACACTCTGCAAGAGGAAAACGAATAACAAGAATATTTTCTCTCATTTCCTGGACTGTGGTTATTTTGAAACCGATATCTGGTGACACAAAAAGTGACAAAAACGACTGCTGTGTGTGTGACATGCACATTTACCAGAGCACAAAGTGAAGTACTACTCTCTGTGTCGCATGGGAACATTGCAGCTTGAAGGCCAAGACCTCCTCTCTTCTTTCCCCTTCTGTATTTTGCAGTCATCCTCATGTTTTCTCTCATCCCTCTCTGTATTTTCACAGAAACAGCACAGTGCTGAACTCTAAGGTGATCTCTGTGACAATCAAACCCATTCCCAGCTCCCTCTCAACTCCACTAGAGATTGAGTTCTCACACCTTTACAATGTAAGTCAGTCTGCCCTTTAAACCCATATGTTGCATCAAACAGAATGTCTTTTTGCAATATTATTGAAACTATGGCTATGTCACTCATTTTTAATTTTAAAATGCTTTATTAAAAAGCATTCATTCTAATTTTAAAGAATAGATTATAATATATTTAGTTTATTATTTTTAATTGTTTTATTATTACTTTTACTTAATTAATTTATTTTACTTTATTTTAATTACTTTTTGCTGATTTTAAGAATTTAATAGCCTTTTACCAAAATTTCAGTATTTTGATTTTCATTTAAGGTTAACATTTTAAATTTTTTTTATTAATTTAATTTGAATTTTATTATTAATATTATTATTCCATTAATTATTTTAAATTAATTTAGTATTTATGTTTACAACTTTTTATTATTATTATTATTATTATTAATATTATTATTGTCAGTTTCCTCAATACTGCTGTCATTACTATCCTGCCTTCTTTTTTTGTTCCCCCAAAAAGTTTGTTTAAACTTAATTGACTGTTGGCAAATCCAAGACTACAACTCTTTTGCAAAATAAATAAATAAATAAGATTAACATCACTTATCATTACTATCACACACAGGACACAGCATCAAAAACCACTTGAAAAGCCTAAAAGCTGATGGCTATAATCAGATCTTTATTCCAGGACATGAAAAAAACAGTTTTTAATGAAAAATGGTGTGAAACAGTTTAATATTTTAAGATTTCAGGTAGCAAAAGTGCCCATAATTGAAGAATTTATGATACATATTTGCAAGGCAAAATCACAAGGTGACATCCTTCTCTGCCTCTCGCCCTCTTACACTGTCCAGGGTACCACAAACCAAACCTGCATTTCCTGGGATGAAAATGACAGGTGAGAAGCCGTTTACTGATTTAATTCTGTTTTTGCTGTCTGCTGAGTTTTTGCGGGGAATCTTTAGTCACACAGTAGGGTGTATTTTCTGAGACTTACGGAGGGGTGTGCTGATAAAGGGTTAGAGACAACATGCTGTAGTAGGTTAAAACATTGATGGAATCTCGGTGACAGGAGATGTTGAATCCTACACGTAGCTGCCTTGATCTTCACTTGACCCTGCACTTTGACACAGGATGATTGTTGCATGCCACATTCCTTCTGTACTTTAAACACATCAGCAGCAATTATGGAAAACACACTTCCAATTTAAGCAGAGAAGAGACACACAAAGCAGGATATAATGCAAAGCAGTTAGAAAGAGAAGAGAGGGAAGTGTTTTAGCATATTAACAAAAAGTACTTTGGTGGTTGTAGACATTTTATTTTTCATATTTATGTTGGTTTATATATTCAAGATGCAACTAGTATTGGTAAAAGCCAAATGTGCATGAATGTTTACACTGATTGCTGTGATACCGGACTTGCATACTGAGATGCAACAAACCAACTGCTTTAGAGGGCCACCAGTAGTGTTGGCTCATTTGTAACAAATTTGCATAGCTGCAGATTGTCCAAAAAATTGTTAAACAAGATATTGGTAGCTAACAATCAGTGTGAATGCTACATGTATCATACTGTCATATGGAAACTGTTTTAGGATGATATGATACCAACTTGCATTTTTGGATTATTGTCTTGGTAGCACTTTATAAAAAGGCTCAATTTGTTAATCCATTAGAAATCATGAACCAGCAATGAAACACATTTTTGCAGCATTTATTAATCTAGGATAGTGTTCATTTATAAATATAGTATTGCTTGCCATCACTGGAATTTTAAAAATATATATTATTATGTAAAATATATATATTTTAAATTGTTATAAGGTTTAACAATTATTGTTTTGCTGTATTTTTGAACAAATCTAAAAAAAAAAAAAAAAATCTTAACAGAACCCAAACTTTTAAATGCTAGTGTATGGTAATTTCTAGAACTTTACATGTGAAAAGTGTATTAGTATATATAGAAATTAACATTAACATAAATTAACATATATTAACCAATTGGACCTTATTGAAAAGTGTTCTCATTATTTTTAGTATGTATTTAGTTTGTATTTTCTGATTGTGTTAAAGAAATAGCAGTTACACAGATGTAGAGTTAATGAAACGTTTCCTTTTTTTTTGTTTTTGTTTTTTTAATAAAAAAAAAAACATCCTCCTAAGAGCTGCATTCGTATCTCAGGACGTTTTATGCACTATAAAATATAAAGGTTTAAATATATGAGTAAAGGATTGGCACCTGACATTCAAATGGAAATCCATCCTGTCATCTCAATAATCATCTCAGTCATCTAGATAAATGAATGCTTAGCCTGTTATCACAAACATGATTGGTACGTCTTTACCAGTGCCGAGAAACATAACAGGTAAATCATGACAGCGTCGCTCTAAGTGCTTCAGCTGTGAAATTTACATCTGAATTATTATTGTCACATTCAAAATACAAACTGAAGAGTTGAAATAGGAGAATCATTATGTATTACCATGAGAATAAGTTCGGTTTCATTAGCAAACATGAACAGAAATGTATTTCTTATTTTTCCTCTGCAGAGAGAGCAAGCAAATTGAGACTGCATCTTTGAAGCCAGATTCTACTGAAAGAGACAGACAGACAATCCGACAGATGAGCACCAGAATTGTTGTACTTTAATAAAAAACCGTAGGCCTCCTGGTCATGCTTGTACTTTCACCCCCTACACATCCATCTGCTTGTGCTCTCTTTTGTCTTTTAAAACTACAAAGACTAGTTTGTGCCCATAGCACTTAATGCAGTGTGGGTGGAACATTTGCATTTAGATGGATACATATATAGATATGTTAAAGATATAAAGTTTTCTGCCATTGCCTCGAGGGGGAACAGACTGAGAACAATAGCATTGGGTGGTTATGGTGTAATTATTGGTTATCAGGGCATTGTTGTGCTTAATGTGCACACTTTTAGTACGTTGCAAGAGGGTTCCGTGTGGTTTCTTGCAGGACAAAAGTTTAAAAGTTTGGAGTCACTACTTTTGATAATTTGTTTTTTTTAGATAAATTAATACTTTTATTCAGCAATGATGCATTAAATTGATTAAAAAAAAGTGACAGTAAAGACTTACATTGTTTTATAAAATCTATTTTAAATAAATAATACTGTTCTTTTGAACTTTCTATTCATAAAAGAATCCCGGAGAGGAAGAAATTATAAACAATATTAAGCAACACAACCATTTTTAACATAAGAAGAGCACCAAATCAGCATATTAGAAGGATTTCTGAAGGATCATGTGACACTGAAGCCTGGAGTAATGGTTGCTAAATATGCAGCCTTGCATATTAGGAATAAATGACATTTTATAATTTATTTAAATGAAAACCATTTTTTTTTTTATTGTGATAATATTTGACCATTTAACTGGTTTTACTGTATTTATGATCAACTAAATGCAGCCTTGGTGAGCATAAGAGACCTCTTTCAAAAACGTGTATACAGTATATAAGACTATGGACAATCTTTTTGCATGTTTTAATATTCAGCAGACAAAAAAAAATACATCCGTTTGCTTAGAAAAGTAATAATATACCAAGCACCATTTATAACAAAAGACAATAATACAGGGAAATGAGAAGAAAAGGAAAGAGAAGGAGAAGGGTGACACAGAGGAAGGAGTGAGATAAAGGGAGCGTAAGAGAGAGGCTGAGAGACAGGAAGAGGACAGTGAAATGTAATCTGCCTGCATTGAGCGAAGGGGAGCCGGGGCTGGTGTGTGTTTGGTGCGAAATTAAAATCCATTTTGGACAGCTGCTATGATTAATGAGTTCATATTTGGGAGAGAAATTGGAATGTGAGGAGGTGTCCTTGTCACTGACTGTCTTTTACTTAACAGCTTTAAAGAGTCTGGGCTTTCTATTGACTCACACTTCAATCACACGCTAGCGATACAAGCCAGTAATTTTGTGTCATATGAGTTCGCTATACAACATCAACTGAAACTAACCCCCTGTAACTCTCCCATGGCAGTGGAGGCGCTAGATGGCCACCCTCTCAGGGAAAGGTACTACGCATCACTGAAGAAGTCAAATTGCAAATAGGAACCCTGCACTCGGAACTCATCCGATTCTACGTCATCCACTCGCCCAATCACTCTATTATTCTTGGATTACCCTGGCTGCTCACACATAATCCACGTGTCTCTTGGAGAGAGGGAGAGATTCTTCAGTGGGACATTACATGCCATGATCATTGTCTCTCAAAGATTCCCTGAGCGTCCAGTCATGCACATTCCCCGCCTGTTCACAATCGGAACCTGCCCCCAGAGTACTCTGATCTCGCCGAGGCGTTCTACATCGAGGAGGAATTAGCTAAAGGATTCATCCGACCCTCAACCTCTCCCGCTTCAGCCGGGTTCTTCTTCGTCAAGAAAAAGGATGGAGGGCTGTGACCATGCATTGATTACTGTGGCCTCAACGATCTCACCATCAAGTTCCAATCCATTGCCCCTAGTCCCAGCCGCGCTAGAACAGCTTTCCTTGATTGCTTGCCGCCTGCCCCGATCTCTCGCCTGGTACTCGACTCTGTCTCAGCCTTGTCTCTGCTGTTCTACCTTGCCGGTATCTGACCCTGTATTGTCTGATTATTCTAATAAAAGCTGCAAATGGATCCACACGCTTCTGACTCGTCACAACAGAAAGATGTAACATAAAGCCCTAATGTGCATGACTGATAAGTAAAATCTAAGAAGAAACCATTATTTCAATGAAAACCATCCATGTGAAGTGTCACACATGGAATTCTAGGAATGTCATTTTACATTTTTCACTGCAAATTATGAGATGACTTTTTCTTTTTCGCTTCCGTGAACTATAATTAACAGTATTTTACTGTAAATATTACATGAAATATCCATTACATTTATTACAGTTTTTCACCATATAGTAAATAATTATTATATGGGAATTATTAACAGGGTTATTATCATTAACTAAAACTAAAACTGTTAAAACATTTTTGATAACTGAAATAAAGATTAAATAAAATTAAAATATAAATATTAGATGAAAAACTTATTTTAGTTAGTTGCCAAGTTTTCCATTTAGTTTAATTTGAAGAACTAAAATTACTAACTGGAAATAAAATAAAAACTAATAAAAATTACAAAAGCACATAACAAAATTACTAAAAATGTTACAAAATGAAAACTGAAAGTATAAAAATAAAAGCTAATTCCAAATATTAAATACAGCTGCAAGGAGCAATTAAGGGGCCAAGCACAGCAAAATGGGGAGCTAAGCATGGGGCATCAGACCAACTCCAACAATAAGTAATTAAAGCTTTTAGGATGATTTTAGTCAAAATGGCTGAAAAATCCTAAATATAATATGATTTACTGGTTTATCACTTTTGAACAATAGTTGGCACCGTTATCAAGTTGTTATGGTGTAGTCAGTGTGAAGGGACAGTCACACATAAAAAGTTTGGTGTCAAATTCCACCACTTTTTTGTGTGTCCTCAGATTGTGCCCATACATATGTGTCAAATTTGGTGAAAAAATATTTTGTTTTGGAGTTATAGACATATCTATGAGAACATAAAATATGACCCATTTCCAACTTTGATTGCATTTTTTGCCACTTAATAGCCAACAACCTAGGTTTCTGAATTTCCTATGGTGGTTTCATCTTGATCGGACTAACGGTTTTGAAGATATCGCAAAAGTTGTTTAAATACTAAATCACAACGTTGCACAAACCATAAGGCGAAACCAACCATGTTTGGTATCGTTGGACTCAGCAATGATTTGGGAATCTAAGGAGATATGACTCATGTGAAAATATGTCAACCACAATCCAAAGTTATTTACGTGAATATTTGATTTTGGCTTGAAACTTTGCAGGCTCCTTCAGGGCATCGTGCCGATGACCCATACTGAGTTTTGTAACATTACACTAATGTGTTCATAAAATACAGCATTTTAGTACAAAATTCAAAATGACCGATGCCCAAAATGGCCAATATGGGAAAATTGGATATCATTCAACTCTGCATGCAGTACCGAATCTAATGAGACAGATTTTATGATTTTTGGGCAAACCCTTCAGAGGTTATATGCAAAAATATAAATTTTTCATATCTTCTTCTGTGCTGAAACTGTGCAGGTACCCTCAGGTCATGGTTGTTATAACACACACCAAGTTTGGTCTAAATATGACCAAGTGTTGGAGAGATATAACCTCATGTCCGATTTGGCGAGCTTTTTGTTGAATTCGTTTGCATGGTTTTTGGGAACGGATGGGTGTATCAAAAAGCATTTGATAACGTTTTGCCAGGATTGTCTGAAGATGATCTGTGTTAATTTTTATGAAAATCAAATGAACTGTCTAGAACAAGTTTGAAAAAGTAAGTTTTTCAAACTAATAAAAATTGTGAAAAATCTTGACCCCTAGAATTTTTAATTTTGGTGTCCACTTGACTCGGCATGAGGAGGAAAAAAAAAGAATTGTGTGTCTAAACTTTACGGTTCAAAAGTTATTAGCGAAACATGAGTGAAAATTTGGACAAGTGGTGGCGCTAGAGAATTTGAGTTTGAGACACCAAATTTGCTGTGGTTAATGTTGAGACTGTCCTCTGTCAGTGTGCCACATTTCATAACTTTCCCACAAGTAGTTCTATGGACTGCCATAGACTTCCATAGTGGAAGAAGAAGAAGAATAGGAAAACTAACGAATACAATAGGTGCCATAACACCTTGGGTGCTTGGCCCCTAATAAAAACTTTAGTAGTATAAATAAATTTAATAAATCATAAATTGCCAATTAACCTATTTTTACAGCATTTTTGCAGTCTTTTACCATTAAAATTACAATCTTTTTTTCACAGTGTTCATATATTGTTCATATATTATTTTATATATTTTTTTTTTTAATACATATATTATTTAACGGGACACAAGCTTACTTTTCTTATGCATCTGCACTTGGCATGTTCTCTGCAAACATGCACACTACTGGACTGCAAGCCCGTGATCCAATTACACAGCCATGTGCTGTCTTTATATTTGTGTGGTCGACACAAAGTCTTAATCGTATCATGCGCAGTGTCTGTGCAGTGGGTGATAATATATTGAGTTTCAGGTTTATGTGCTAATGTTAACACTGAGCCCTCCCCTGGGGCTGCAACACGCTGTGCTTCCAGCGCTATACTGTTTGGCCCTCAGCGCTCTTCAAGCCCCAGTGCATTATGGGTATGCCAGACTGCAGAGCTCTACTGCACAGTGGGTTTGGAATGGTGCCGGTAACCCTGGGTTTGTGTGGAAAAGCGCTTGTGTGTGTGCGTGTGAGTATATTGACTCCACGTTGCAGCTGCATGAAGAGGATGCTACATGATTGATGGCTCTCTATTAGGATCAGTTGTGCATGGAGTGGGTATGTTTTGATATGACTTTCATATCACTTACATTGATGTCATTATGAGGTCTTTGTTACAATTATTTGAGCGTTAGATCAGACACAGTCGAATCATGCTGTCAAGAGGGTTCCTCATCAAGATTATGAGATTCAAATTTGTGTAGGTGGTGGAATGGACTAATTATTCAGTGGCTTTGGGCATCGGCAATAACCGCAACCTTAATGTTTACTTGTATTATGGTATTCATGCTTTTATTTTCATCTGCTTTGGTGCATGCAAGTTTTATGGGAAGCATAACATTTCTTGCAAAGAATAGAAAGATGTGGATTAATGTTTCTTTGCGTCTTATGAAAAGTCAGCTTTTTTTGACATTTTTAGTGTATGACTTAGTGTGTGTAATCTCTCCATATATTATAATATTCTGTGATATTTTAATATTATTCACAGCTTCTATCACAGTCAAACAAATACTGATTCAGAAATTCAGAACATTTACTCTTCATTGAGCTCAGGTCCATTAAATAATATTAATAGATACAACGTTTGATTTTAGTAATGTGTATTAGTAAATGTTGAGATGCATAACATGAACTAAGATTAATAAATTAATAAATGAAGTTAACTAATGTAGTTAACTAATGTTAACAAATGAAACCTTATTGTAAAGTGTTACCAGTAATTGATTAGTTTATGTTCAATACTCTGTATCTGAACACGTGGGACATCACATGCATATCTGACATTCACAAATTGTAGATAGTAAATAGAAAACATTAGACACTTTGCTGTGGTT
>NW_015625587.1:2090787-2095525 GCF_001515625.1 Sinocyclocheilus rhinocerous | reverse complement strand
CCCCCCCCCCCCCCCTCTCCTTCATGTTGTGCTCCAGGTCTCAATGTCCCAGTGTAATATCCATAATCTGCTCCATTGCAATTTTCCTCCACATTTTATAAACTTACAAAGTTTTGACAGGTAAAAGAGACTGTTCTTTACTCCACTTGGAAGGCTTGCTGCAGGCTAAACAGTGTGAAAAGGCTACCCCAAACTGTCCTTTGGGATTTTTCATTTCAAAGTGATTCTGTGTAGTTTGGCGGTATTTTGTGTTTTGCAATGCAAGAACCTCTAGTAATACTGCAAGTGGAACAACAACAACAATAGGCTAACAAATTATTAAATTAGCCTACATTAATTATTATTATTATTATTATTATTATTATCAAATGTAGCACCGAATTCGGGTGTCAACAATAGTCAAATTTCAAATTCAAATAGTGTGGAAACGACGCGGTGTTGTTCATCAACAGACAACCAATCATATACTGAGTCAGCTCTCCCCTCATTAAAAATTCATGCTCTTTCTACAGTGCGTAGAAACTTAGGCGCGTTTTTTTCAGCGTTGAACGTTGAAAATCGCGTTGAGCTGTGACGTGTTGGCGAGAGTAAAGAGACTTTATTGTTTTGTCTAGGCTTTTCTACGGTTCACGAGACAACCACCGAATTTATTTGCCGACATCTTGCGCGTGCTCGTCGCGTTCTGTCAGTGAATGTTTTCCATGAATCATATCATATATATGCTGATAGGAAAGTTAACCCGGGATTCACTAAGGTACAGTGAGGAATTCGAAACTTGGCTGCCCAAAATTATTTACTAACCCAGGATAAAATGTGAACAGTGTAAAACAGGAACATATCCCAGGATTATATTTACCAGGGCAGGGGTTAATTTATGTTTGAGGCTGCATACTATTTATGTATGTGGTGTTGCATAGTAATAATAATGATGATGATGATGATGATGATAATTTAATAAATAATAAAATATTAAAATGAATTACATTATTTATAAATAAATTATTTTTACTAAGTGTTTTAATGTTATTTTATTTGTAACTGTTTTTACATCAGCTAACCTGGCCATGCAGAAAGCAGAGGTGTGCGCTGCATCACATCGTCCATTCATCTGTCTTTTCACTAGTTTTTCTCGCGCTCCGGCTCTCTTACGGGCGGCTCTGTGTGCGCTGGATTAGAGAAAATAGCTGTTTTATCGCGCAGGGATTTGATCTCTTGTCTGTCTCCTCTCCTCAGTTCTTCGTTGCTGGGCTCCTGGTCTGCGCGAGGCTGTAGAGCCGTGCCCGTCGACTCCAGCACAACCAAATGCTTGTGTGACAGACTCTCCACCTTCGCCATTTTAGCACGCTTCAATCCCGATGTGGTAAGTCGAGCCATTTCTATTGTTTCCTTTAATCGAACCTCAAAAGACGCGTTTGTGTGGTATTGTGTGATTTAATGTACCGCTTTTTTTTGGTCATAGGCGTCATTGTCATTGTGTATCAACAGATCCCTCTCTCTCACTCCCCCCTCTCCTCTTCTCCACGGCATGCCAGAGCCATACAGCAGATTTAATGCAAACAATTTAAGACATGTTTCATTCTTTAATGTGTATATAGTATACAAAAAAAATACAAATATTTGTGACAAAAAAGGACGTTTTGATAGGTTTGTTTAATGCTAGAACGCAGTGCATGAAACATGCTGACTTTCATATTGGATTTGCATACACTAAATGTATTTAATTGCATTTGATTAATACTATAATGATTCAAAATAGCTAACTACCTACATATGTTAAAGATTATGTATTTTGTTACATACCAACACACACATTTTTTTTTTCTTTTGGGTTTGTGCTGTGACACCTCGAATACATTTTTCAGGTACATTCAAATGTGCATAGGGGAATTGTTGGCCTTTTCATGAGTAGTGAAACATATATCTTTAATGACACACCATCCGTTCATTTGGGCCTTAGAGGGTTGACTTTGTGTAAATCTACATGTCTTGCTTTAAAACAGCATCTTTCTTTAAAATTATGGGATTTGGTTTGGTTTAATGCAGGAAAGGGTCGTGTCTTTGTGTGGAATTTTCATTCAGTGTGATTAGTTATTATTAGACTGGAAACTGCCTCTGAAGCAGTTTATTCACCAGTTGCCGTGGAAACAGCATGGGCAGTGGAAGTTCTTAAAGCTATAGAACACGCTATAACACTCTCTTTGTGCAGCTTGGCCCAGATATGAGCCAGAGAGCCCCCCAAAAAAGGGAGGAAGAGGAAGCTTGACACCCTACTGGCCAAAACAATGGCCACGTCTTCTCTCATTTGCTCTGCCAAGATGTTTCAGATTGGCTGCTTCAGGACAAAACACTGTTTTGATTTGGGAAACCAAGTATAAAAGGGAAATCATAACAAAACAGAATTAGGATCACAGCATTACATAACAGGCTACTGTGCACAAAGCTGCAAAATGGGGTACAAAAAGTCTATAACAAACATGGATTGCTTTCTGTAATACATTTTACTGCCTTAATGTGATTTTATTTTATGTTTTTGTCAAGTTGAGCATGATGTTCAATGCAAAATAAATAAATGAATGTAGGGTACTTCACTTTGGGAATCAGTTGGATTGGAAATATGGAATTTCTGTTCACCAAAGCCACAACAAGCACAAACTGCCTTTTGCAACACATTTTACTTACTTAAAGGTATAGTTCTCCCAAAAATTTACTCACCCTCATGTTGTTCCAAACCTGTATGAATTTCTTTCTTCTGCTGAACACAAAATAAGATATTTTGAAGAGTTTGGTTAACCAAACAGTTGATGGACCCCATTGACTTCCATAGTTTTCCATTGTATATACCTGAGGCTCTCAACTCTGACCCTTGAGATCCACTTTCCTGCAGAGCTTAGCTCCAACCTTGATCAAACTCACCTGCTTGTAACTTTCTAGCAATCCTGAAGACCTTGATTAGCTTGTTCAGGTGTGTTTGATTAGGGTTGGAGCTAAACTCTGCAGGAAAGTGGACCCTGAGTGCCAAAGTTGAGAACCCCTGGTATCTTTAATTTGAAATTCTAAGTTAAACAGGGTATTCAAGGCAAAAAATGTACTCTGGGAATCAGTTGGATTGGAAATGTGGGCTTTAGAAGGCAGAACTTGCTTAAATTCCACCTAAATACCTCCTTGGCTATTGTTTAACGTTATCGAATTGCTCTCTCAGCCTAAGTGATGTCAGCAGAAAAGGACAGTTGTTTCAAAGGAACATCATTTGATTAAAGATTAAAAAGACAAACTATCTTTATTTAGAATGATGTGCACTGATTGATTGGTTGTTCAAAAACCAGGTGGGCTTTAGAAGGCAGAACTTGCTTAAATTCCACCTAAATACCTCCTTGGCTATTGTTTAACGTTATCGAATTGCTCTCTCAGCCTAAGTGATGTCAGCAGAAAAGGACAGTTGTTTCAAAGGAACATCATTTTGATTAAAGATTAAAAAGACAAACTATCTTTATTTAGAATGATGTGCACTGATTGATTGGTTGTTCAAAAACCAGGAAATTGCATTAAAGTAAATATGGTTATATTTATTTCACACTGATCAAGGCTGATGGTACAGTACATCCAAACATGTTTTTAGGATATATCGAGCCCCATCTTGTAGCCAGTTTACATTTTACACATTTTAGCAGTGTTTTACAGGCCTCCTGTGTGCATTTATGTGCTGCTATTTGCTCTCATGGATGTGTGTGTAAAGACCGCATGATCTGCATGTCTCCTTGTGGTGATCCAGAGAGATATAGCTGTATGCTAATCGCTCGCTTATGATGGCTGCCTGTCCCGCTCTACCTGTTCAGATGGACATGGAATAAGGGAGTGTCGCAGTTAGCTCTTTCCATGCCTCGTGGGAAGCATATTGTGGGAATTTCATTTGTGTTGCCGTATGCCAGCAGAAGGGAGGACCGCTCCTCCCCTTGGCTCCACTCCCTGTCTGTCTCTCTCTAGCCTTCTCACTCCAGACCCCCACTGCTATGCCGCTAATTATTCCTGCAGCTCCACTTGCCACCTCAAAATGGCCCATCCAATGGCCCCTCCGCTGGCAACTAGTGTCCTACAGCTTCAGAATGATAAAGAGCCAGAGAAACACTTCCCTTCCTCTCTTTCCCTCCCACATTCTCAGTCTGAATATACAGTCAGCTGCAGTGTACATGGAAAGAGAGAAATAAAGGGAGATAGTATACTGCAGCTATTTTAATCACACTCCAGTCTTTCTACAGATGTTTCCAGGTTTGAACCAGGCTCTGGTTTACATGGGTCAGATTGTCTTACGCTTTATATGCAGTTTGATATGAGAAAATTGCTGTGGTTTTGCCCAGACTGAATATTTATGAGCTAAAGCTTGTAGAAATGCACAGTTACGCTACAGTTGTACTTGGATGGAGCTCTGAATACATCATTCCCAAATATGGGTCAGTGAAGAAAAAGAAACCGTACACTGTGTTGAGATGTTTCATGTTAGTACATTCTTCTGAGGTAGGCCATTGTCTTTATGCTTGTCACTTGTACAAGATTCAGTATTGCATTTGCAAGTCTATTATTTATGTTTGTGCAGTCTTACTTAATTAGCATACAGTTTGGCAGGTTTTAAAATATTAATAAAGAGTTAGACCAATGTCGTCAGTAACTTATTGAATGTATTGTTTAGCTAATATATATATATATATATATATATATATATATGTGTGTGTGTGTGTGTGTGTGT
>NW_015625587.1:2090165-2090454 GCF_001515625.1 Sinocyclocheilus rhinocerous | reverse complement strand
TGTGTGTGTGTGTGTGTGTGTGTGTGTGTGTGTGGGTGGGTGTGTACAGTGGGTATAGAAAATAATCCCCCACACCCCTTTAAAATCATCACTTTTTGTTGCTTTGAAGCCTAAAATGAAAATAGACACAATTTTTTGTTTTATCCAGCTGTATTTACTCAGTGCAACTTAGAACATCCAAGTGAAAGATATAACACCAAAAAATAAAAAAACAATCACTGAGTTGGAAAAAGGATCACCCCCTTGTGTCAGTATTTTGTTGAACCACCTTTTGCTTTAATTACAGCCT
>NW_015625587.1:2082675-2090108 GCF_001515625.1 Sinocyclocheilus rhinocerous | reverse complement strand
CATCTAGCAATATTTGCCCTCTCTTCTTTGCAGAACTGCCCAAATTCAGTTAAATTTGATGGTGAGCATTTACGGTCTGCAGTCTTCAAGCCATTCCACAGATTTTCAGTGGGCTTTAAGTCTGGGCTCTGACTAGGCCATACAAGGACATTCACCTTTTTCTCCTTTAATCACTGTGTGGTCAGTTTTGCTGTGTACTTTGGGTCATTGTCATGTTGGAAGGTAAACCTTCTTCCCATTGAACACTTTGCCTCATCCATTTTTCCTTCTGTCCTGACAAGTGCTCCAGTCCCTGCTGCAGAGAAACACCCCCATAACAGGATATATCCACCTCCATGCTTTACTGTAGGAATGCTGTAATTTGGATGGTGAACTGTTCTGGTTTCGGACACCACTAAAAATGGCTGTTCCCTCAAATAGTGCCCTATTTAAGGGTATAGGGGGCGATTTCGGACACAGCCTTGGTCTCTTTCCTCCTGGCTCTTTCATCCAGTTTGGAGTGACGTTCTGATCCAGGGAGGGTCTGTGTTGACCAAATACCTTCCACTCCTTAATAATAGACTTCACTGTGCTTCTTGGCATTTATGAAGCCTTTAAATAAAAATGTTATCCATCTCCTGACTTGTGCCTGTCCACAACTTTATCCCGGAGATCTTTTGACAGTGCCTTGCCACCCATAGTTGATTGTTTGCTTCAGTTGCACTACACAAGAACTGGAATTCTCCAGGAACGCTCTTTTCATGCTGAAGTAATCAAAATGAGCCGATCACAGTTGAAAGTCGAATGGCTTTGTGTGCCATTGAGAAGTAATTAGCTACACCTGATTGAGTTTACAGGTCATTTTTAAGAGGGGAGTGATCCTTTTTTCCAACTCAGTGATTCTATTTTTCTATTTTATTTTTATCTTTCACTTGGATGTTAGCAGTAAATACAGCTGGATAAAACAAAAACTGTGTCAGTCTTCATTCCAGGCTGCAAAGCAACAAAATGTGATGATTTTAAAGGCAACAAAATTTTATTATTTTCTATACCCACTGTACATATATTTACTTTACAATATCCCCATTTTTTGTGTTTTTTATTGTTGTAGTCTAATGATAATTTAGTTATTATTGTATCGAAAATCCGAAATAGAACAATTATAACATTTTGAATATTGGCTATCTATCAGATGCCTAAACATAATAAAAAAAATGTCCTCTTACCTCTTAATGCTCTGACACCAATAGCAGCATATAGAAAAGCATATATAAAAAAGTACAATGAAGTATAAGTGCACCAGCTGTCCAGAACTGACTTCATTGTGACTTTCTAAGCCTCCTTTTTCCTTCCGTCTCACAATTAACTGTCAAATGTTTCAAAATTGATGGGACTTGATACTTGATAGTTTCTGTTCCTAACTAACTATGGGTCTCTGTCTGCACTGATGGACTAAATAATTCCCTTGGTTTGATAGCGTTTGCTCTGAGTACTATCCTGTCTTCCACAGCTTAGGCTTAGTCAAGTGTTTGATTGGCTAGGAGAAGACAAACGTAGTCTCAGAGGATACATTTCTTTCTTGATTGTCAGTGGGGACCTTACTGCGGTGCAGATTAATCAGAGGGATTTAATTAACTTGACCCTGTGCGCACATTAAACCTGGAGACAAGACAGGCTATAAACTCACCCAATTATCTTTAGGTGTAAGTGTAAGTCTGTGTTTTCGTCTTAAGGTGAGAAGTCCACACCTCGGAGAATGCGTATCACCCGTGGACATCCTAAACTCTGCTGTACCACATAAATATATTTAAAGTGTTTAACGGATAATATTTCTAGACATGCATTATAGTGGCGTGAGTCTTAAGCAAGGAATGCAGATATTCACAAACACACACAGGCATGTACTACTCACACCTATGGTACACTTAATGCTGCGTACACCACTGCAGTGGCCGCTGTTTCTCCACCACATCACCATGGCAACCAAGACAATGATTGCGCAAGCCTGTAAATGTGTTATATTTGAGGCGTTTGATTCACAATCTCTGTATGAGTGATTCACAGCATCAGGCATTTAGCTTTTCCGGTTGTCTGTATGTCATTGAAGCAGTCATAGGTTGCTATACTGTAGCTCTCTGCTGTGCCCTATGGATATCTCAGTCCTCAGTATCAGCTCTTTACCAAGTGACCTTCATCTCACCTTGTTCCTTAGCTGGAGCCACACAGACAGCAGCCCACTCTCCCCAGCTCTCTTCTGCACAGAATCGCATGGAGGACTGCAGGCAGCTAGCCTGATGCACCATTAGCATCTGTGAGCACTAACTGAGTCTATTTCTTGTTTTTGACAGAACATGGATAAGACCCAGCTTCCATCTGTGACTCTGATCGTGGGCTGCGGGGTCTCGTCCCTCACCCTACTCCTCCTCATCATCATCTATGTGTCTGTTTGGAGGTAAGCAAGACTTTCCGCTGATGAAACACAATCTGGCTGTTCACCAGTAAAAGAAACTTACTTGATGGGAAGCAAAAGGGGTTTCAGCACCATGGACAGCGACATATATTTGTGTTAAACGCTTTGGGATGCTTTGGAGTTTGAGATTCAAATCAATTGTTTGACGTGATGTAATCCTAAACAAGTCAGGTTGTTATTTACTATTCATGTGGTTATTTTTGAAAGACTGATCAGCTAGGCCAATTAATGCCGATAATTGTTCTCAATTGGCCCATTAACAAAAGTGGTCATTCTGTCTAGTGTCAGTTCCAATAACTACCAACAGCTTAGTCCATGGTCAGTACACATTTTTAAATTATTTTGTAATTTTTTTTTTTAAATAAATTTTATTTAGAACTTTCATTTAGCAGAAATGTATTGATTGATCAAAAATGACAGTATAAACTTTAACATTGTTAAAAAAATTCAGTTTCAAATAAATGCCGTTCTTTTGAACTTTGTTCATCAAAGAATCGTGAAAGAAATGGATCACATTTTCCACAAAAATATTAAGCAGCACGACTGTTTTCAACATTGTAGCATAATGATAAGAAATATTTATTGAGCACCAAAACATCATATTTGAATGAATTCTGAAGGATCATGTGACACTGACGCCTGGAGTAATGATGCTGAAAATTCAGCTTTGCATCACAGTAATAAATTACATGTAATTTTTTTTTTTATGGAAAGCAGTTATTTTAAATTGTAATAATGTTACCAAGTATTCCTGTTCAAACACCTGTCAAATTCCCAGTTCATTTATTTATTTATTTTTTGATCAGTTAATGCAGTCTTCTTTCAAAACCATTAAAAAATTTACAGAGTCTGTATACAGTACAGAGGGATCCTTGCTTATACTCATGTTTTGCATTTACACATCCTAATTTTTTTCATACAAAACATATTTGAAATAATTAAAAGTGTGCAAAAATGTCTTTTTTTTTCTTTCTCCATGCTATTTCTTCCTTTGCATCTTGAGCTTCAATGATCTGTACAGATGCTTTCACTTGGTCAGTGTCACATCTTGGTCGCCACTAGAAATTATACATCAGTTCAGGTTCCATTAATGTGTCCATGTATTGAAAGCATTGTGGCTGAATGATAGCGAGCAATAGATGTCATTTAGTTGTATTGGCTCAGTGTTTCTGGGTTTTTTCTTCAGGTACATCCGCTCAGAACGCTCTGTCATCCTCATCAACTTTTGTCTGTCCATCATCTCCTCCAATGCACTCATACTCATCGGACAAACTCAGACACGGAACAAGGTATGGCTAAACAAACACAAATAAGTTGATTAAACCCTTGCTCTACAATAAATATTTTTAATCTTCCTCTTTTCTTCTTTTTACATGCCATCCTTACCTTTGATGGATGGACTCTCTTTTTTCGCTCTTACTATTTTCTTGCTCTTAGGTTGTTTGTACTCTTGTGGCTGCATTTCTGCACTTCTTCTTTCTGTCCTCTTTCTGTTGGGTTCTCACGGAGGCATGGCAGTCTTACATGGCCGTGACTGGCCGTCTTAAAAACCGCATCATACGCAAACGTTTCCTCTGCCTTGGTTGGGGTGAGGCTTGTGTTGCATCTTCATTTATAATCTGTTTCTTCTGAAAAAAAAAAAATCACCCAGCTGGGTAGTTGATGTAAAATTTCACTTAGTTTCAGCAGCATAGTTTGGTACTACATGCTATAATCTAAAAATGGTAGCACTTTATTTTACAGTACGTGTACTTAGTGCCATTGCAGTTAACTTGCCTTATCTTTAACGACACTGATTCTCTTAAAGGGGTCATAGGATGCTACATGCATTTTTTAATGTATATACATGGTAAATATGTAGTACTTACAGACAAGTGGGTAGAAACAGGCACATCCTTACAGTATCCGTATATGGCAACTAATAAGACATTTACTATGTACGTACTGGTGTATGTACCTATTAGTTAATGTACAGAGTAAGTTATGCGGTACTCAAGTTGTGGGGTATAAACATGGACCAAGGTACTTATTGAGTAATTGATGGTAGGTGCCATTGCAGTTAACTTGCCTTATCTTTAACGACACTGATTCTCTTAAAGGGGTCATAGGATGCTACATGCATTTTTTAAAGTTGTTTGAACTGAAATGTGTGTTGGCAGTGTGTGTACACAACCACCCTATCATGATAAAAATCCACCCAATGGTTTTTTTTAATCTACTAAAATCTTTACCCAATCTGGTTAAATGTTTTCCCCTTTCTCAAATCGAGCCGATCTCAGATGCCTGTCTGTGTGAACGTCACAAAAACAGGCCCCTCCCACGATAGTTTGATTGACAGTAGCGTTTCAGCACAGACTGGACTGGCGTCTTACCTAAGACCCGCCCTGAGTGAGCTGTCATCAGTCCGCATTTGTTTCACCGCCGGAGTAGATGTAGACAAGAATAACTTCTAAACGATTGAGGTGTTCTGTTGTTGGATGTAATGATGAACATAGCAGTCGTCATTTACTCCCGACATCTGAGCCGCTGAAGACGCAGTGGATTACGTTTGTTTTTGAAGGGAATGCGCCCCCGATCTACCTAAATGTGTCTATGTTCGCGTGAATCATTCGTGATCCAGCTTCACCTACAGAAGTGAGTATAAGGTTTTTTAATGAATCTTTGCAAATCGCCTTTCCTAATAATGTGCTAATTAGCAAGTTTCATGATGAATGCAGCTAAAGTAAACAGTCCCTCAGAGAGCGGCTCGGAAGAGAGGGGTGGGGTCAGTAGAGCTCATTAACATTGAAAGGAAAATACTACAAAATGGCTTGCTCTGAAAAGAGCTGTTTTTGACAGGGTAAAAAAGGTGTTTTTTACACTACCATTAAGACATTTTAACCAAACTATGTTACAGACTTTTCAATAAGACCCTAAAGAATCACATCAACTTGTGGAAAATGGGCATCCTATGACCCCTTTAACCAATGCAATTGGGTTACATTGCAACAAAAAAAGCTTTGTAGCTACAGATTCCCTCCAACAGTTTGGAAGCGCTGTAGACGTGAGGTTTCAGACATTATCAATAGCATAAATCCTTATCTAGAAAAGATTTGCACTGATAAGTGACAACGCAAAGTTTGAACACATTAAAATAATGAATTTAGAACACAGAAAAATATTACAGCTATTTATAAATGATCTCTAAACTATGTACTGATTGGTCTATTACATACTAAGCTTAATTGGCAACCAGTCAGATAAATAAACCTGGGCCATTTTAATCCAGTAATCAAGCATTAGATCTGCCAAAGGGGCACGTATACGGTATGACTGTGATGTGTGTATATTGCCATTATTACAGTATGTAATCAAAATGAAATCATTATTGCTGATCTTCAGTGATTACTGTAAGAACTTTACTGCCTTTATGCCCAGAAATGATAAGGATGGTGTCCAAAACACAAACTGATATTGTTCAAAATATTGTCCTTTTGGACGGCACTGTATACTGTACATATTTCAGCAATAAAATATTTGGCTATAGTATGCCAGTGTTTCCTAAACAAGAGTTAATTCATTAAATCACAAAATGTAAAATTAAAATAATAACATTATTTTGAAATAAAAACAATTAAAATAAACCACTTACTAAAAAAGATAAAAGATGTTGAGTTTTTACCTGAATATAACCATTAACCAACATCAAAGAACTGTGTGTGAACATGTGAATGGTTTGTTAAATTATTGAAATATTAACTTATAATCTATATGGTGGTACTTTAGGAAAATACTGTAACTCTATGGGGCTTGAATATGACTCTGTACTCCTTTAAAACACTATGGCACAGAATTCACCTCAGCACTTTTCTTAACAACCTCTTTTGACTTTGCACTTGAAAATTTGGCTGATCCTTGACTGATCGCAAACAGCAACGCAAAGCTGATTTTGCACTAATTTAATCTAATATTTAATATTCTTTAAAGTGTTGTAGATTTATGTAGCAAAAGTCAAATTATTGACTATATTTTGAGACAAACGTCTTGTTAATGTTTTTCAGTTTTGTTTAAGGTAAGTAAAGCAACGGTTCTTCAATAACAGAAGAATTTGAAAGTATGGTATTTGGGGGTAAAAAGCACAGTAATTTGACTAACGACACAATAATTAACATCATAATAAATAGCTGGCTGACTTTTCCATTTGTTGACATGCCATGGTTAGATTCAGGTGGTAAATATCATATATTAAGTATGATTGTTTCATTATAATCACCATATTTATAATGAAACAATCATATTTGAAAATATGATATTAATCATATCACATAATAAAGTATCATGCTGTACCCGACTATTGTGGTTATTGTTAATATTTCTGTTTTCACTTTAATTTTAGTTAAAGTTTTAGTAATTGTATTGTGTTTTTGACATTTGTATTACTTTTTAAATGTCTATATAGTTTTTATTACTTTTTAAATGATTATTTTAGTTTATTTAGTTGGAGTTATGTTAGTACCTCAACTTAAACCAAATTAAAATGTCACCTTTTTGAAAAATGGAAACTAGCTGAAATCAAGTATGTTTTGTTTTTTTCATATTTTATTTCAGTTGATGTTTCTTTTATTTCAAGTAATGAAAATGTTTTTATTATTATTTTTTATGTTGTAGTTTTAACTATAATAACCCTGCTTGGCTGACAGAAATGTTTGGAAGTCATAAATATTTGTGACCCTGGATCACAAAACCAGTCATAAGGGTCAATTTTTCAAAATTGAGATTTATACATCATCTGAAAGCTGAATAAATGTATTGTTTGTTAGGATAGGACGAAATTTGGCTGAGATACAACTATTTGAAAATCTGGAATCTGAGGGTGCAAAAAAATCTAAATATTGAGAAAATCATCTTTAAAGTTGTCCAAATGAAGTTCTTAGCAATGCATATTACTAATCAAAAATTAAGTTTTTATATATTTACGGTAGGAAATTTACAAAATATCTCCATG
>NW_015625587.1:2079391-2082407 GCF_001515625.1 Sinocyclocheilus rhinocerous | reverse complement strand
GTACATTCCTAATAATTATGTGTGTAGACAGATTTTATTTTGGAATTATACAGTAGCTACCAGACTCATATTTGCACTTGCAACTCCTGATTGTCATGTGTCTAAATCCCTATTTAAAAGGACTGTGCCTGCTAAGTATTAACACTATGCAGTGCTACACAGTTACTGCCGTGTTCCCAACCAACTTCCAAAGTTCCAAACTGCAATTGCACCTACCATCAATTACTCAATAAGTACCTTGGTCCATGTTTATACCCCCCCAACTTGAGTACCACATAACGTATTCTGTACATTAACTAATACATACATACACCAGTATGTACATAGGAAGTATATGGAAATAGGACTCTAAAATAAAGTGCACAATTTTACATAAACATTACACAGGAATTACCAGTTCTTCAAACTTTGTAAGCACTGTTGTGGAGAGCAATTTAGCATTAACAGTCCTACACAAGCAATTGAAAAATAGTCCTCTTTTTATTAGGTAAGGTTAGGACTTACCAAGCGTACCGTACATACCAAGTGCAGTATGTGTCTTGTTTGTTACCACAAAATACCACATTTTTCCGTAGGTGCTACACATTTACCATGTACATATCATTAGTATATACAGTTATGTGTCTTATTAGTTACCATATACAGATACTGTAAGGACATGCCTGTTTGTACCCACTTGTACTACATATTTACCATGTATATACATTAGTAAGTACAGTAAAGTATCTAATTAGTTACCATGTACGGGCACTACCTGTAAGTACCCACACTTGTCTGTATGTACAAAATAATCACCATGCATGTACGACTGTTAAGTACAGCCGTGTTTCTTATTTGTTACCATGCACATACAGTACACTTCAGGTAAGTACCTTGTGTTACCACTCATTTGCTTGTAGGTACAAGATATTTGCCATGTATGTACCAGGAAAGTACACGTACTGTAAAATAAAGTACTACCCTAAATATTTTACTAAATATAATCAAACATATTGATGTTGAATAAAAAATTTATGCACATGATATATGTCAAGTACTCAGTTACTCTCCACTTTTTTCTGTTCCCTTTTTATAGGTTTACCTGCTCTCGTTGTAGCAATTTCTGTTGGATTCACCAAGGCAAAGGGATATGGCACTGTTAACTAGTGAGTATGATCATGATGAAGTTGATAAGTCATCTATTTTTGCTTATATAATTCCTAGTGCTTTTAATGACCAGTCTGTCCCTGCATTGTATCCTTTAAGTGGACACTTTAAAATGTTAAAAACAACATAAGACAACCACATTATCTGATTTTTTTCCCCCTCTGGTCTCTTTATCCTTTTCTTTCTTCTGTCTCTCTCGCTCTCACTCCCTCTTTCTTTTCCGCTCTTGCGTCTTGTGTTAGTTGCTGGCTGTCTCTGGAAGGCGGACTGTTGTATGCATTTGTGGGACCGGCTGCTGCTGTCGTCTTGGTACAATTTCTTTCTCTGTTTGAATTATTCACAGAAATCTTCTGTCCCTCATTTTCAGATTCAATGTTTAATGTTGCTAGCATCACTGCACCCAAATATAAGATTTGACAACAAATAAACTACCACAAGCTCTTGTGAATAAGAATGCAGACAGTTCCAGGTTTTATTCACATAACTCCACAACATAATATCCAGCAAACACATGTTTTAGTAGATCTGTTCAAACACAGCGTATGCTAAGTGTGCCAAGTGTGGACATTGTAGTCATTACACTGCTGCAGATTAATTAAAGGGGTCATATGACGTTGATAAAAAGAACATTATGTTGTGTATTTGGTGTAATGCAATGTGTTTATGCGGTTTAAGGTTCAAAAAACACATTATTTTCCACATAATTTACATTATTGTTGCTCCTCTATGCCCCGCCTTTCTGAAACACGTCGATTTTTACAAAGCTCATCGTTCTGAAAAGCGAGGTGTACGCTGATTGGCCAGCTATCCAGTGCGTTGTGATTGGCTGAATACCTCAAGCGTGTGACGGAAATTTTACACCCCTTAACATACTGTGATGCCGTCTCCCGGCGCGACGAGACAAAAGCAATAACTTTATAGAACAGCCTTTGAGCACAGACCCATTGTAGGCTACTCTGCAGGTTCAGGGAACAGTTCTCCATAAAATGCGTCACACAGCGTCACACACTGCAGGCTTGAGTGAGGAACAGTAACACTCCGAAGAGAAAGGAAAAATTTAAATCGCATCATATGACCCCTTTAAACAAGATCTGGGCTTAGACTATATTAACATGGATTACAGCGGTATCTATTTTATTCAGTAACAGATTTCATTTTGTCAGACAATATAATGGTGAATTTTCTATACAGTCTCATTAGAAAAGTTATTCTACTGCAGTTTTTCTCTGTTCAACCAAAACATTTCTCAGTTGCGTTCTTTTAATTGTTTCGATTATTCTGTACATCTTTAAAATTGTGTATTAATAATACAATTTAAAATGTAAGGTGTGTATTTAGTACCATATTAGTATTTGCTGTAGTGTCAAAAATTGGTATTTCAAAATCCTGAAATATTGGTATTATCACAATCCTAGTGCAGAAGTAGCTTGAACAACCATATTCAGATATTTTAATGACAGTACTGTTAAATACAACAAAACCACAAGATAAATGAGGCTTTACAGGAACATCCTAAAATGGCACATTGGAGACTATGTTTCTATTCTGAGACTGGGCTGGATCTTAATATGCACGTGTTCACCTTTCTCTTCTCTTTTCACCAGGTTAACATGGTTATCGGGATTCTGGTTTTTAACAAACTGGTGTCTAAAGATGGCATAACTGATATGAAACTCAAGGAGAGGGCCGGGTATGCCTCACAGCACTCATTCATCTCATATGCTGACCTCTAACCAGCTCTGAGAAAGAGATTCATTGGCCAGACCTTTCATAACATCTCTCCCCCCTTCCAGAAGGACACAAATTGGCATGAATGAATTAGAAAAATGTCATACACTCTTTTTTGTCGTGTTTTCCACAAAAAAAAAAA
>NW_015625587.1:2041437-2077199 GCF_001515625.1 Sinocyclocheilus rhinocerous | reverse complement strand
GATATCGTCCTCTTTTGGAAGGTCAAACAAAGTAGTTTCGCTTTCACAACGAAGCACACAGCGTCTTCACGACATGGCTGCAGTGTCAACAATACTACAGCGAGAATAAAAGTTACGTCTTCTTTCTTTGCGTGAACATTTGGGTGGTGTTATGCAAATCTTCCCACACAGTGACGTAGACATGTGGGGGCGTGTTTAAACTAGCCGTTTTAGGAGGGCATGGACAAGTCTTAACTTTTATAAAGAATATCTCTTTGGATTTGAGACTTTAGTCTTTGCAACTTTACAGATCTTCTTTATGCACCAAGAACTTGTAACACTCCGAAGAGAAAGGAAAAATTTAAATCGCATCATATGACCCCTTTAAACAAGATCTGGGCTTAGACTATATTAACATGGATTACAGCGGTATCTATTTTATTCAGTAACAGATTTCATTTTGTCAGACAATATAATGGTGAATTTTCTATACAGTCTCATTAGAAAAGTTATTCTACTGCAGTTTTTCTCTGTTCAACCAAAACATTTCTCAGTTGCGTTCTTTTAATTGTTTCGATTATTCTGTACATCTTTAAAATTGTGTATTAATAATACAATTTAAAATGTAAGGTGTGTATTTAGTACCATATTAGTATTTGCTGTAGTGTCAAAAATTGGTATTTCAAAATCCTGAAATATTGGTATTATCACAATCCTAGTGCAGAAGTAGCTTGAACAACCATATTCAGATATTTTAATGACAGTACTGTTAAATACAACAAAACCACAAGATAAATGAGGCTTTACAGGAACATCCTAAAATGGCACATTGGAGACTATGTTTCTATTCTGAGACTGGGCTGGATCTTAATATGCACGTGTTCACCTTTCTCTTCTCTTTTCACCAGGTTAACATGGTTATCGGGATTCTGGTTTTTAACAAACTGGTGTCTAAAGATGGCATAACTGATATGAAACTCAAGGAGAGGGCCGGGTATGCCTCACAGCACTCATTCATCTCATATGCTGACCTCTAACCAGCTCTGAGAAAGAGATTCATTGGCCAGACCTTTCATAACATCTCTCCCCCCTTCCAGAAGGACACAAATTGGCATGAATGAATTAGAAAAATGTCATACACTCTTTTTTGTCGTGTTTTCCACAAAAAAAAAAATATCTCAACATCTTTAAAATGGGAAACATCAAATATGATTGTTTTCAGAAACTATATCTTGAGTTCTTCTTACCCCATGCCAATAGTTTTTTTTCTTGTTTTACAGATAAATGAGCAAACAAAATTAAGGTCTGTTCACACCAAGAACGATAACTATATAGATAACTGTATTAGCGTCCACACCAGCGGACAATATCGTCTGTTTATTCTAAGTGCACGCTCGTCTGCCGCTTTAAATTCTCGAGCTCGTTATAGCAGGATTGATTCTGATTGGGTGTCAATTTTTTTATCGTTCATCAGCTGGGGAAAAAAATAGTTCTGAAAGTGATTCCAACGATATCGTTTCCCTGTGCCTTTATCATTATAGCTGTGGTGTGGAGAATGGTTTTTAGAACTATATCGTTATCTTTATAGTTATCGTCCTTGGTGAGAACAAGCCTTTAGCGAGGTTTGTGCTTAAAAGCAGAAAATTATACTTTTTTTCCTTAGAAGAGAGGGGAAGAGATCACAAAGGACTGGTTATTGGTCCTGTCAAAAGCAAGATGACATTTCTGCTCACTCATTGCATTTTTTTTACATTTCAGTTGGTGATTTGCCATGTGTCGCTTAATCATTTCTCCAGCTTCTCTTAAGTTTTAGGTGTTGCTGTGCATCTTGATACAGCTGTTTAAATCCATGTGTGCCATGTTTCTGTGTGTGAAAAGTATATTTGAGGGGCAGTCGCAAAGGAAATCTGACATAACGCGTCAGCTTCATGTGTCTGATCGATAGCACTCAGGCTGAGCGAATTTCTCATTTTATATCCATTGATTTTGACAAGTTTTCAGTCGTGTGAGTTAAATGTCACTGAAGCTGAAGTATGAACCGAGATTTGTTATTACAGACCTCATTATAATGGTTTCACAATCGTATGCTGTCCATCTCTGTGCCATGGACCATCAATTACACACTGGAATTGTTAATCTTCCAAGATTCACATGCCTTCTACCAATCAGGCTTTACAGCAGAAACGTGGCCTGAGATTTATTACCGAGAAGACGAATATTAGTCAATCATGATTGACTGTCTGTGTTTCCTTTTCTGGGCTGTGCTCCACTGCTTGCAGGCTGACGTGTGCCCTTACTGACATTGTTTTTGCATCCGACTGTTTTCTTTCCCTTGTCCTTATCTTTCCTTTGTGTTTTTATTATTAAGATTATTTCATTTCGACTATGTTGTGTTTGCCTCTGCTATGATCTCTCTGATCGATTGTGTTTGTTTTTGTGCTCTTTGAGACATTGTATCAGAGTTACCACAGCATCCCCTCGCTCACACTCAGGGCTCTCCTCTCTTCCCCGCCCACCCGCCACTGATTGGCTGAGATGCAGGTCCGTCCACCCTCTAATTTAGCCTCTCCCGCAATACAATGTTCAGTACCCTGTACAGTTTTATATTAGGGCTTTAAATTACCTGATGCCCATCTTAATGGGCTTTCAGGACTGTCAATTTTCTGAATAATTCTGATTGAAGCATGCTGGTTAGATTAAATGTGCTTTATATTATACATTTAGATTTAGAATAGCTTTAGATACAGTTTTCTGATTCTTGTGTGGTTTTATAAATTAGTTATTGTGTGTGTGTGTGTGTGTGTGTGTGTGTGTGTGTGTGTGTGTGTGTGTGAGTGTGTGTGAGTGTGTGTGCGTGCGTGCGTGCGTGCGTGCGTGCGTGCGTGTGTGTGTGTGTTTGAGACTGTGTGTGTGTGTGTGTTTGAGACTGCAAAAGAATGCTTGTATGTGAATTTCATTGTCTGGACATTTTGGATTGGATTTTTTTCTTTGAAAGTCAGATTTCTGTTTGTGCTTAAGTAATAATGGGAAATATTTTTGCAATTCCAAATCTCTTATCAACATGTTTGCTTGAGTATTTTCCAGCCGCATTGCGTTCTCTGCAGAAACCGATTAACTCAAGGCTGGCTGCCGTTGTTTGGTGCTGATAGATGGGAAGGGTGAATTAGATTTAGAGGGAGGATTTTTTTGTTGCTTTTTCCTCCCTCCCTCGCCCTTGTTCTTAAACACAGCATTTTTCATTAGCCTAATTAATAAGTGCTGCTGTTAATTATGCCTAGTGCAGGAGTAGCACTTTGGATAGTCTCTGTACACCTCTAAATTCTGGCATTTTCTTCCGTTTTAGAATATCAAAGTGCATTTGGACAAATTGTTGTGGCTCTCATCAAGAATTTTTGCATTGCTTTACTACCTGTGACAAAAAAAAATCAAAAAGATGAACTGTTTCAAAAATGGAGGGTACAATAAATTAGAAGGTTTGCTTTAATATTTGGTATAGGATCATATCAGCTCAGTCTTTGAAGTCCCTCCATCTCCACGAGGACTAGCATGTATTCAAAAAAAATGCTGATTGCTTTTTAATATCACTGCCTTCAGTGAGGTTTTATTGGTCACATTGGCCTTTTGCTTGAAATTAAATTTTTTATATTATGTGGGGTTTAATCTACATGTCTGCCAGTAGCAGAATCAACTTCCTATCCGTTTGGGCAGCCATGCCAAGCTGATGGCTTTAATTTATTATTTTTTTTGTTTGTTTGGAGGTGGCAATTTTGTGTACAGCATTACATACACTAACGTTCAAAAGATTGAAGTCAGCAATTTTTTTCTTTCAAAGTTTTTATTCATCATAGAATTTCTACAAAAATATTAAGATGCACAACTCTTTTCAACTGTCATAATAAGAAATCTTTCTTGTGCACCAAATCAGCACATTAAAATGATTTCTGAAGGATCAACTGGAGTAATGGCTACTGAAAATTCAACTTTGCATCACAGGAATAAATTATATTTTAAAATATATTAAAATAGAAGACAGTAACTTTCAATTGTAATAAGAATATTACAATGTTTTTACTGTAATTCGATCAAATAAATGTATTCTTGTGATTTCTTTCAAAAAAAATTATTTCAAAGTGATTTCTTTCAAAAACAAGAATGTTAACCCCAAAGTTTTGAACAGTAGTCTTTTTTTGGACAATGTTAAACAGTGCAGCTTCTCTTATTATTATTATTTTCTCAAAAGGACTGCATATTTTGCATATTTTTCACATTTCATGAGCTATCTGCAAATATTAAAATGCATTTGAGATTCTCTGTAGAAGCATATTTTAAAAATGAAGAAAGTAAATAAAATCTCAAATACGGTTGTATGCTGTACTGAAATCTCAAATATGACTGTATGCTGCAGTTTGTTAAAACAAAACAAGCCACACATAGATATATGCAGAGTTTGATATTGACAGTTATGGCTGTGGATGACTTTAATGTGTCTCCTAAAATGACTGTGATTTAGCTTGAGTCTGTGAATACACGATCTCTGGCTGTCAACATGCATGAATGTTTGTGTGTATGTTATTCAGCCAGCTTTTTTTAGTTCCCATGTCTCTCTCCAGGGCCCAAAGACAGATGCAGAGTGGGACGGATAAACTGCTCGCAGCCTAAATCAAGCAAATTCCATATGGCATACTAATGCAAAAGAAGATTTTGATGTCATTGATATGACAGAATCAAAATCTTATCATGTAGCATTTTACATAGATTGTCAGTGGAAATAAATGATGGTAATCTATACATACATGCACTGCATATAGAGTTTCTTTTTTTTTTTTTTTTGTTCTCGCTAGCTCTTTGTCCCACATGTTCAATCAGGCCTGTTTAGAAATAAAACTAACGTGACGGCATCTTTTCCATCATTCCCGCACTCTTCCCAATGCCTTGACAGAGGTCTGCCCTGAGTGAGAGCTGGAAGGGGATTCTGTGCCCGCTAGTTCTGTGTATCTGCGTGTATATAGGTGTATATGTATCTGTGTGTGTGCGAGAGTGTGCATGTGGTTATATGTCAGCGTACATGTGTATTTCAGTGTGTTGATTTGACTTTGCAGTCAGATGACAGTGCCACTGTACAATATGACGCTCAAATGTGCCAAGTGCGGAGTTATCTCGTCGGCTGACGTTTCCACCACAGCTACCAGTAACGCCATGTTAGTCCCGCTAATTATTTACCAACTCTATGATGCTCTGCCTTCGGTTCTGTTTTCCTTTCTGCATATTTCTTACCTCACCCTTCTTTTTCCTTTTCTGGTTTTCTCCCCCATTCATTTCCCTCACCCTGCTATTGCTCCTTAGCTGTTAAGTCAAAAGTGATCAGCAGAGACAGAGCTTTTATGTTGTTGCAATGCTAAATCATGCAGATTGCAATAGGAGCTCATGCTGAAGCCCTGCTGTGTATGTTTGTGTGAGTGTGCAAGCGTGTTTGACCAGACAGTTCCTTGCTAGAGATTACCATGGTAACCGTAATTTCTGTCAAAGTAGCATAGTTTTAGTTATAATAAATTACTTTTAGGCATTTGGCAGATGTTTTCATATAAAACAGATTTCAGTGCATTCAGTATGTGCATTCTCTGGGATTCAAACCCATGGCCTTGGTGTTGCTAGCATCATGCTCTACTAGTTATTGGATTAGAGATAGATCGATATATCATCTAGGCATCATCTATCACCTATAAATCAGCCAGTATTTGGCCATGCGCTTGGCAGATGCATTGGCACTTTCAGTTATTTGTAGTAAATTTTGAGTAATTTTCAGTGTTGTTATTGGTAACTAAAACTAATGGGTTTCTGTAATTAAAATAAAGCTTTAAAAAATTAATATAAATATTAGATGAAAAAAAGAACATTTAAAATGTTGCCTTGGCAACTAACTGAAATAAAATGAAGTACTGAAATTACCAAAACTAAAACCGAAATAAAATAAATTACAGCTAAATAGAAGTATTTAAAAAATGTAAATGACAAAAGCAAATAACAAAATTATAAAAATTTAAAATGAAAACATATGACTAAATACTATAATAGTATACTAAAAAAATGTGTTATTATAATATTTAGATAAAACATGTTAATTTCAGCACATTTATATACATCTTAGTTGGTATAATTCAAATGAATTAGCTCATCACATACTATATATCAAACATTTGAAAATATTGGTCAATCACTGTACTACAAAAAAAAACATGTAAAAACAGTTTTCACTCAGAATTTGCTATTAAATTACACAAATAATTACAAAAAAACGAATTGAATAAATGTGAAATTTTGAAGTAGAAAAGCTGAAATAGTATTTTCCTGTAAAATTTCCCTGATTATCTTTGTTTTACTTACAACTTTGAAAAATATTTTTTACGGCATATCCTTAATTTTCCTGCATCTCTCTGCATTTTTATTTTTATTATTTAATTATTTTTTTTTTTTCATTTATTTTGTGATGACAGTGGTGGCCAAATATTCTGTAGTGGCAGTAACTATATGATATTTAGCTTGAACTCTGTGGTATTTTGGTGGAAACTATGGTTGCCATGAGACATTATTGTAAGGGCTAATAATAGCAGCCATGTCAAGATTGGCTTATCTGACTCTTGAGACTGCAGTGAGCCATGTTTATCAGGTTTCTATCATTAGCCTGTTGCTGGTACTGGCCAGGTGTTTTACTCTACAATGTGAGATAAAGTAGACCAGCCATTTATTAATGTACGCAAATATGTGTAGGATGTGTTTTTGTATGTGGCAGCATCTAAGAAGCAATAAGAGAGGTTAAAATCATGCAACCTACAAGACATATTCATATATATATTTATTTATTTTGCTGGTGAATTGCAGCAATTTGTAAAAATACCTCAGCAGACGAGGTGGGTTAAAGGTCAATGAGGTTTTACCACATTATGTGTTGGTATACATGTATAAATGTCTGAGGTTGACTACATTTGTGGTTAGCAGTGCTTGTGTACAGAATGTCAGGCGAAAGCTTTATAGGGCAGAGTACTTCATAAAGACAATTATGTACATGTCTTTATGGGGCCTGTGTGTCTGTTAATGAAAGATCTATTGTAAATCCCTGACGTATATTAGATACATGAATTGTGATTATTTCCCACAACAGTGTAGCCACTGCAATCTCTCTTTTGTTTTGTTTATATGAGCATCCCTGATGTGTGTGTATGTGTGATTGGCAGAATGTGTGTTTGTTGGTGCATTAAAAAGATACAAATGCAGTAGACTGGAGCAGATAAAGAATTAAATATTTAAAAATGGAACAAAAATAGTAAAAATAGTGAGATGTAGGACTTGCTGAGCATGCTGGCCCTTCCTCCAAATCCATGATCAGGGGAGATTTCTTCTCTAAAGACCGCTGAATTGTCTATATTCCTTCATCTTTCATCCTCTCATTTGTCTTCCTTTTTTTCATAGTCCATTGCTCCTTTTTTATTGCTTCTTTTGGTTTATTTTTACCTGTTGCACCTGTTCACATATGTTTTGAACTGTGATTGAACCTACATGTTTTCAGTATCGGTATATCGGTATTGTTCAGTATAATCAACAAAAAGGGCAACTCTAGCTCATATTGAACACTGTATTGATCTGTGTATTCATATATTAATGCTCTTTAGTGCAATACCGCATTTATATCTGTAAAACACTCCTCAGACATCCAAGAAATCAATAATATGTGTGATAAATATGAATTAGTTCCATAAGAAATTTCTAAATATCAACCAAAGTCACTTTATCCCTTAGTTTTGCCCTCTTTGTCAGCTTATATGGCAATGGTAATATGAATTGTCACTCAGTGTAATTCTGCTCTGGTCCTGTAGGGCGTCGCTGTGGAGCTCCTGCGTTGTACTGCCACTGCTGGCTCTCACTTGGATGTCGGCGGTCCTGGCCATTACTGACCGCCGTTCAGCCTTGTTTCAGATCCTTTTTGCCGTCTTTGACTCCCTCGAGGGCTTCGTTATCGTGATGGTGCATTGCATCCTACGCAGAGAGGTGAGGGAACCTGTCTGATGTCTGGTTTTTAATTGGCGGACTTTCTAATTTTAGATTCAAATTACTTACTTAGACATGTTTTTTCGCAATCAATTAGGTACAAGAGGCAGTAAAGTGTCGTGTTGTTGACCATCAAGAAGATGGAAACGGTAACTCTGGTGGATCTTTCCAGAACGGCCATGCTCAGCTGATGGTGAATTGCGACTAAATATCTGTATTTCTGTCGTACATTAAGCATAAAATTGTGGTTTAAGACTCTCATTCTCATTGTTTTCTCCAGACCGACTTTGAAAAGGATGTGGACATGGCTTGCCGATCAGGTGAGTCTCTCACAACATATGCTCCGGTCACTTAAAGTTGTTGTGGCATCCCTCTGAGAGGTTAAGACAAGACAAGTGCCATTTTACAGGCCACATAATGCATTTTCATCAAGGAGATTAAGAAGACGATCTGATAGCTGGCGAGAAGCAAAATGCAGATAAATAGACTTGTCTGTTCCCTTGCCGTGCCTCAGATATGCCGGCCTGTCCTAATTAAGTCCCTCATGACATTTCATTATCAGATAGCAGCTTTCTTCTCTGATATCTATCGGAAATGGGATTTTGATTATTTATCAAGACGACATATCAAGCTAGCGTCTGGAAATATAGACTTGTGATGTGATATTTTTTTAGTTTTTTGAAGTGTGAAGGACTAAAAATTAAGCCTTCAATCAGCCTTCCTTCAGTTAGTTGTTCTAAAGAAATTTTTACATGACTTGCCAAAGCTAAAGTTTAATTCTTGGCTGCATTATTGTGAAAAGCATAATGCGACCCTCAAAGTTCAAACTGTTTCGCATCTTTGCTTGCTCCTGTTTTCCACTGACCTTTGTAATGTAGCCAATTATTACCTAATAATTCACATAATGTATAATTAGTTTGCTGGTGCTCATGGGAAAATCAAAATAAGAAGAGAGATTGCTCCTTTGTGTACTTATTTACACCTTTATGATCCCATCTTTGACCATTCTTTTTTTCTGCAACATATCAAACCAATGATTAGGACTTGTCTTTTTCAAGTTAAAACACTTTATCTATTTTATTAGCAATTTCACTGTCTACCCTTCCAAATTTCGAGCTCATAAAATTTCAGGTGATGTCCAGGTGTCATCATTAGGGATCTATAAATTCCGAGATGTGGGAAACTTGGGCGGACTTGCAGAATCCAGGCATAAAAATAGAATTTACTGTATAGTGTGGAATGCCACTGAATTTGGAAAATTTTGGATTACAAAATCAAAAGTAGGGCTGTAAAATTTATAAAATTCAAAGTGCAGTATGGACTAACATCAGTAATTATTAAACAGGAATCTGAAATATAGAATCAGATGCATTTACTTTGTTTCGTTCTATACCATGTTAGACCATATACCGCATTATTCTTATGATTCAGCAAAGTTTTATCTATATTACATCATAATTTGTGCTGATAAAATAGCAGCAAAATGTAGCACCGCTTTATCAAATCAGCATGTATTTTCTCTGCTGTGATCTCTTTTCACTTACTAAGGCTTTTTCCCTCGGATTCGCAGGCACCCTAAAGCGTTCCTCCCAACTAGGTGAGGAGAAGGTAGCTTCACAGCAGATCACGGTACAGAAAGGCTCCAACTTCAACACCCTTCCTGCCAGCATGGCAAAGGTCCACCTGCAAAACGTTGCTGACTACGCCAGCCACACTCTCACCATGCGTCGCGAAAAAAGCGCTATTGCCGGGGTCAGTACAGAGCTACCCGGAGCCAAATCTATTTACATCTGTGATGGCGAGCTCTTCAGGCAACTGGATGGAACCCCGGGAGACAGCAGCGGTCCCGAAGGAGGAGGAGGAGGGTCGGGCCAGGGTTACGTGCTCTTGCCCAACAACAACAACACCCTTAGGCCCACAAAGGGCAGCAAGGAGGACCAAGCCACAAAGTACAACATCAGCATCGAACAGTTACCCCAGACCAGGCTCATCCATCTGGCCAACCCTGCTGGCACCGATCCTGTGCCAGGCTTTGGGTTGAAGACCCTGCCCACCGAGCGAGTCAGCATTTCCTGCTCAGAGAGGGACTCCCCTGTGCAGACAGTGCAGAACATCTCCGGCGAGTCCCAGATGACAAACACATGTGAGCAAGGGGACTCTGGGAACTCTGGCATGATGTCTAAGAGTGAGACCATCTCAACACTGTCTATGAGCTCTTTGGAGGTAAGAAACAACAATAATCATGAGATAAAACAATGCAACCCTCTATTTTGCGAGTAAACCACTCGTATATGTGACAAAATGTTGCGCTAGGCCACCAAATAATGTCTTAATAACAATAATTGAAATATATTTTTTTTATTTCACTCGCCATGGATTGAGTTAGAGAACCAAGAACAATGACTATAAAGATAACTATATCAGTGTCCACACCAACACACGATAACGTTCTGTTTATTAGAAGTGTGCGGCAGTTTTGCCATTTGCTGCATTAAATGCTCAAGCTCTTTAAAGCAGGATCGATTCTCATTGGCTGTCAAGGTTTTTATCGTTCATCAGCTGGAAAAAAAATCACTGTGAAAGTGATTCCAACAATATTGTTCCTTTGTGTCATTATCATTATAGTTTGAATATAGTGGTGTGAACTCTATTCTTTTACATTTAGAATGATTTTAAAAACAATATATTTTCTGTTATAGTTATCATCTTTAGTGTACAATGTGCACAATGTACACATACACAGTCTGGCGAGTAAACAAAAAAAATGTGCTAACCAATGGCGATTCTTTTGCTAAGGTGTTTGTAGAGGGTTGCAAAGTGACAGATGTCCTGTACCTGTTTCCTCACTGTAGACAAGCTCGTTTGACTTCATTTTGTCTAAATAATGAAAACGCTCTTCACAGTTTGTATAGAAAGATTCACAGCCTAAATGGATCAGAACCCCAGTGACACAACAGCTTTCTAAATGACTATTCATTAACATTTATTGGCAAACAGCGCAAATGTGCATGCATCTTACAGCTCTGTAGATACTGGGTTTGCTCTCTTTTTTTAAATCACGATGTCTTTTCATCCTCATCTTGTACTTTTTTTTTCTCAGCCGTGATTATTTCTAATAACTGATGGACACTTTGGTTTCTGGTCCAAAGAAACGTGCTGTAGACCCATCTGCCTACAAGGCTATGAATTCACATCAATGTTTGTCATATCTGCCACAAGGGAGCGAGTGTCCTAATTTATGTGCGGAGTGAAAAAAGTATGTTTGTGGAGAGTGTCTGCGTTGAGGACTGTCATTACGTGGCTCAGAATTACATTTCAACTGACATCAGCCAGTGCACATGCACTCGCTTTCAATAAAAACTGCGTCGAAACACTTAATGGAATGAAAAATCTGCCGTTTCAAAAAGGAAGAAATGAAAGAAGGCTACATAAATTATGCCTCTTTGCATTTGCAATTATCCCTCTTAGAAAAGAAAGTCTCTGCAAAGGTCAGATTTTGCTCATGCTTTAAAAGGGTGCAGATGACAAGTGTGGATTCCTCCTCACCTCAGGCCAAACATGCTCCCAGAATGCGTTGCGGGCACACAGCTGCATCCACAAATGACAGCAGTCTTGTGTGGTGCAGTTTCATTCATCTCTGCAGAGGTTTAAATGAGGGTTTTGTCTTGCAGAAGATCATGCATACACGGAAGCGCCACCAGGACATGTTCCAGGACTTAAACAGGAAACTGCAGCATGCAGAGAAGGACAGGGATTCACCCCCAGTGGACGGGAAGACTGGGAAGAGATGGAGCGTGTCATCAGGAGGCAGCGATAAAACCAATCTTAGTGTACGAATTTACATTAATCACTCCCCCTCCTTTTCTGGTTGTCATTAAGTGGATCTCATTAAAAAAAAAGTTATATTTCATACCAAAATCAAAAGAAAACACAGTACCAGTCAAAAGTTTCGATTTTTTTTTAATGTTTTTAAAGAAAGATCTCTAATTGTAATGTAAATCTTTCCACAAATGACAGCAGTCTTGTGTGGTGCAGTTTCATTCATCTCTGCAAAGGTTTAAATGAGGGTTTTGTCTTGCAGAAGATCATGCATACACGGAAGCGCCACCAGGACATGTTCCAGGACTTAAACAGGAAGCTGCAGCATGCAGAGAAGGACAGAGATTCTCCCCCAGTAGACGGGAAGACTGGGAAGAGATGGAGCGTGTCATCAGGAGGCAGCGATAAAACCAATCTTAGTGTACGAATTTACATTAATCACTCCCCCTCCTTTTCTGGTTGTCATTAAGTGGATCTCATTAAAAAAAAAGTTATATTTCATACCAAAATCAAAAGAAAACACAGTACCAGTCAAAAGTTTGGATTTTTTTAAAATGTTTTTAAAGAAAGATCTCTAATCACCAAATTTGAATTTATTTGATGAGAAATACAGTAAAAACTGTGATATTGTGAAATATTATTACAAATTAAAATAAGCAATTTTTATTTTAAATATATTCTTAAAATACAATTAATTACTGTGATGACAAAGCTGAATTTTCAGCAGCCATTACTCCAGTGTTCAGTGTCACATGATCCTTCAGAAATCATTCTAATAAAACATTAAAACATTGAAAATTATTCCAGACTTTTTACCGGTTCTGTAAATAATACTTTACTTTGAGAAAATGGAGCATGCAGGTTTTGTGAAATTACTTTTCTGACAATTAACATTTTTATATAAATATATAATAAAATATATTATAATATATAACAATAAATTAAAGTGTATTATTATTATTAATAATAATAATAATAACTCTTTTTAATGCAGGACTAGCAACATTTAATTAAATTCAGTTCAGTTTTTCCCATAATAATCTATCAATCTATATTAGAATTTTTTTTAATTGGATCAGTTTTATATCTTGGCATTATTACTAATCGCAAGACACAACTTGATTTTTGTTTTAGTTTTTGTATTTTCAAAATCAAAATATGACTTTATACTGACACTAGTTACATGAAAGTAATTATTTGTTTATTGCTTTTATAATAGTTGCTTTAAATGTTAATAATTGTAATAGTAACAAAAATAGCCTCAATGATAGTAATGTTTGGCCTCATGGGCAGTGACCCGAGTTCAAATCCCGCTCGTGGTCTTTTCCCGATCCCACCTGCCTCTCTCTCCCACCTCGTTTCCTGTCCTCTCTCCAGCTGTACTATCAGCATAAAGGCACAAATGCCAAAAAAATGAGTCTTTAAAGAAAATAATATTCATTTTCTGTGTTCTGTTGGAAACTCAGAAGCGAAGAGCAGGAGACTCTTGGGTATTTTCAGCAGGATTCTTTATTGAGAACGTGCTGTGTGGCGCTGCAGTCATCAAAAGTCTGACTAAGGCTAAGTGATACATTGTATTTTATAGGCATTCAGTGGGCAGTCCTTAAAGGTGTTTACCTTACACAGCCTTTAGAAGTGACCACTTAAACAAAACAATACAGGAAATCAACCCCTGACTGTGAGCTTCAGCAAACCTACTCCCCAAAGATAACAGTACCCAAATGGTTTAAGCTGCACCTGGCCACAAGAACTATAGACGTGTAAACATTCACATGTAGTTAACTCTCAGGAGGAAGATCAGAGACTGGCAGAAGCCCCTCACTAGAAACTATATTGAATTTAATCTGTAAACAGATGCCATCATGTTCACTTTGAATGCCCAATACAATGTAGATCACCTTAGTTTTTCATATGATTTTATGTCATGATGTAGGATCAGCAGATCTTATTGTTATTATTATTATTATCATCATTATTATTATTAAAAAGTATTATAATGATGATGGTTCTAACAATAATATTCGTTTTCTTTATTCAAAATATAATTCTATTTTATATGATGTTTCTTAACATCTTACAAAAATGTCACCCTAAAACATTCTTCTTGTTAATGCAGGACAAGCAGCAGACCCCCAGTAAGCGGGCATGGGAGGGCATCAGGAAGACCCACTCGCCACCATCATGGGTGCGTAAGGAGCTGGAACCTCTACAGGCCTCTCCTCTTGAGATGCAAGCGGTGGAGTGGGAGAAGGCCAGCGCCACCATCCCTCTGGTGGGCCAAGAGATCATGGACCTGCAGACGGAGGTTTGAGAGACCCCCAGAGCATTCAGAGAAACAGAACAAACTTTACTCGCAGGGAAAAGGGACAAAGAGAGGGAATGAGATTGGAGTGAGAGTGCGGACAAACAAAAGTATGCAAGAAAGAGAGTGAAAGCAACATGGCTGTGCAATTTTTATTTGTGTTGTAGTTGTTGTTTTTTTTTGTAATCCTGGAATAGCCTTTTCCTTAATGTCAAAGCGAATCATAACACTTTCGAAAATCCAGGTCTGAGCCTGTTGCTATGGTAATGAGCTGGCACTACCAAGAACAGCTGAACTGGGCAAGTTGAGTGCTGACCTGGGATGTTGCCATGGGAACATTGGGAGTGACTGACTGAAGGGAAGGACTGGAATTCAGACTAAGAGCAGATGAGCCTTAGTGAGTGGCCTTCAATTTCTTACACACCTGGATACACACACACACATATTTGTGATCATGTCCCATTTATGGAAGAGTGAGAAGTAGCTCTACGACAGAAAGCTTTCAAACTGTCCGGCAGGAATCAGGTGAGCTACATGTCATTCAAAATCAAATTCTTGAATATTATTAGTCTTACCATCATCGTTATTGATCAGTGTGACACACAACATGCATACGCTTGGGGCACTAGAGGCGACGTGATTGCCCAAAGCCATTTGACTGTTAACCTGTCTCAAACGCCCTTCTGAGCCAGTACAGCCCACAGCTTAGCCACTGTGCTGTCCCGTGCACCGCACCGACCTGCGGATCCTTCAAAAGTCAGTCAACAACGTGAGATTCAGCTTGAAAGCGGGTCGGCGGTCCAGTTGGAGGGATCATGTGAACCCACACGTTTTCATTCGCTTGATGTTTCCATCAGAATCACTGGAGCTGAGAGACCTGAAACAAACTGCTGAGTCTCAGAATAAGTGCAGAATCATGTTTGAAAGAGAAAACGGAGATGAATATGAATATATAAATATATATATATATATATTATAAATAGTCTTATATATGAAACTGCAGAGGGGTGTTATTCTCTGGTTAGGTTGTGGTCGGACACAGAGAAAGCACAAGACTCACTCCTCAGAGTCCTGTTGTACAGCATTGTAATTATTTCCAGAAGAGTTCTACAAAATGAATTTTAGCCTATAAATATCTTTCTTACTGTGCTTGGGGAATATTGTTATCCTTATTATAGATAGCATTGCGATTCTGAGATCCCCCCTCCAAATCTCATCGGGTTACTGGACTATATCAGTGTTCTGTAACATCATGTAACGGTGTGTCTTTCGGTATCACTGACTGTCATTCCAGATGATACGTACTTGCTTGAATTCCCCACCATCAACCCCCTGCCCTACTCCTCCTCCTCTTCCTCCTCTTCCTCTCCCTGCTTTTCCACACTCCCTTTTTTAAGTTCACTGGGGTTTCTTTGTTATTGTACAGTTTTCAGAGCACAAAATGAATGTGTCATATTTCTAATAAAAAAGTATATCTATATAATAAAGGGAAAGATGTCATATTTATGGCACTGTGAAACGGACGGATGAATGGATGGATTAAAAAAAAAACTAAACAAACTTTATGAAATGAAAATTCGAAATGTTGCCTTAAAATAAGATAACTAACTAAAAGGTTTAAGTACAAAAAAAATACTAAAGCTAAACCTGAAATAAAATTAAAGCTAAATAGAAACATTTAAACAAAAACTAATGAAAAGCACATAAAATGACTAAAACTTCAACTGAAATTCAAACTAAGCTAATTGAAAACATTAATGAATACTATCGTATATAAATAATACTAAAATAACTGTTCTTTGCACTGAAGTTTCATCCGATGAGCCCATAAATCCACTGATAAAGATTTAACCAATCATAAATGCTGGTGATAATAAATGTGTGTTATTATTCGATTAAAAGAATACATTAGGATTGGAGTCATGGGAATGTGGTGGGAGGGAAAATGTGGCCATGCTTCAAATGGAGGACATTAATTTCATGTCACCAGAGAGCAACCCAGTGTCCTGAACCTAATTATGTCAGCATTAGTTACTCAACACTTTTTAATACATCACTGGTTGCGATAAACTAGAAAGATTAGTATTATAGAAAATAGATCTGAAAAATGCATGTTAATAGATCCACTGCTGCTACAATAACAAATAGTATTTATGAATTATATATGAAATAAATTGTGAATGAATAATTAAACATAAGAAAGAGACAAGAAGAAGAAAATATTAGAACTGTTATATGTATTAGTTGCAGTAGTAGCAAAGTGTAATAATAAATAGCACATAAAAATATCACATTGATGTTATAAACATTGGACAATTTTATTTAATTTCATTATTATTTGGAATTTAAGGTACAGCCTAAAATTGAATTTGTAAACATGCTCAATTATTTTTAAAAGGTCCATGTATACAGTATATATGATTTGTGTAAACAAAATTATAGGACAAACCGAGGTACAAACATAAACACAGCTGAGGGGGAAAATAACAGCAGAGGAATATCAAAGTAATAATTAAATGAACATAACCCCACTGGCTTTGTCTCATTGCAGTGCGTTAATTTTTTATAATGGGTTCACTAATGCATGAGAACATCTGTTTTCAAAGATTCCCATATACTGAAGCGCAGTAATCAGGACTAGTTCGGGCTGTTTAGACCAATAAACAAGCCCATGGAGCCTGTGTAATGCAGCAGTTACAGTACTGCTAAACACCTTTCATATGTTTATGAGGTGTTTGCTAGGACCTCCGTAACCTGTGTGGCTAGAAAGTTTGGTGAGAAGTGCTACAAACTGTCAGCTAACTGGAGAACATGATAGTCTAATTAAACACCCCGAGCTAACGAAGTGTGTTAAGATGAGACTGAACCAGCAGCTGGATGTTTATTTCATACACTGTAAAAAAAAAAAATCTGTGACATTTACGGTAAAATACTGGCATCTGTGGTTGCCAGAACTTCACCGTTAAAAACGCAAGCTTCAGATGAAGAAGTGAATGATGTGTGCTCCCGGCGCCTATTTATACTATAGTCGCACCGGTAGTGACGTCATGGCTGTCGCCGGCCAACGAGTTGGTGTTTTTTCAATGTATGCTTCAGACACGGGTCACGACGAGGCGTTCCCCATAGCGACCCCTAGAGGACGCAGTGTCTCGTTCCCTACTCAGGGAACCATGGTTACACAAGTAACCTGAGACGTTCCATTGCAAGATCAATGTAACTTCACATTTTTAAATGGAAGAATTACTAATAATAACAATAATAATAAATAGCTGCACATTTCTGCTTTAAAACTGAATGCCTTGCCCCATAGACTCCCACTGTAAGTGCACGCTGTGCTTGTTTTTACAAACTGGGGTACAAATAATCAACAGTATGTCACAGACATCCACAGAGCTCGACTTGTACTAAGCCCAGAACATTCCTTTAAGCACAGAACACATTTGAGCTAAAAACAACTTCATTAATGTTCTGTAAAGTGTATTATAACGGCAGGCAACACACAGGGAAATCAGACCCGTTGTTATACCACTATGACAAGCCTCTGAAGAAATGTGCCTCAATGTTCACCCTGCAGCTGCTGCGACACACTAGCTAATCCACGTCTAGCTTTGGTGTGTCCATTTCCATCTACTGACATGTGATATCCACAACAGTGTCTGAATACTACGAGGCTCAAAGCCACAGGATCCACCTGGGGTCAAAACACAGCGTGGGACAAGGCTTCATTCAGCAAGGAGTGGCAAAAGGACACCAAAGGGGAAATGACACAAATTCACAAACAAGAGCTACCTTACAGGATAAACGTAAAACTGCAGGGCAAACAGAAACAAGCGGGCCAGGACTAATCTTTGCTAGTATTAAAGCTCAGTTAAACTGAGGAATTCCCTGAAGACTGGAGAAAGGAATTCCGTATAAACAAGCAATTGGTTAACACGAATATAAATAACACAATCTAGCCATTTTGGCTAAACCGGGCACCAATTACTCCAGTGACTTCAGCAAGCACAGGTTTACTCACATCACAGCTGTTATCACTTCTTTTTTAGCTTAACTGTAGATATATCATTGTGTTAGGAGGACAAACATTTTACTGAGTGTAGAAAACACTAAATGTATCCATATTCCTGAGAGGAATGTAAGCCAGCAAACAGCATAAATGCAACCAACTGGATCCGTCTTTATGAGCAAAGCTACTGCATAATGAAGTCATATCACCATAAAACTGACTGTGATGCATCAAATCTTATAATGTTTTGTGGAGAGAGAACATTATTCATGCACCATTATCGTCAATCAATGTTCATTTAGCCATTGGAGTTATTGACTCTTTCTAAATTAAAGTGTAATCTTCCGAGACAAACCATTATACACTGTATAAAGTGAAAATGTGCAGCTATTTCCACCTGATCTGATCCGTTACTTTTGTTGGTCTAACCCAAAGGTGATTCTGCCATATTAACTAATACAATTAATAACTTTTAACTAATACAATTAATTTGGATGTTACTACATAAAGCACATTTTTACATTTCTTGACCTTTATTGCAGTGTAGAATATTGTCTGTTTACTTTGAGGAAATCATGAAAATCATGGTATGGTTCTCTGCATTTTATATATAACACTTTTTGGGGGTTCAAATGAATACTAAGCTATAAGATCTCATTTTAGAGGTTTATCAGCTGTTGAAAAGAATTGGGGCTGCTCTTGGGCTGAAACAAACTTTAGACATGGGTTGGGGTGTTGGAAAGGGGGGCTTGTTGTGTTATTCTACATTTTAATAGTGTACATTTCCATAGAATTACATATTGCACACCAGTGCATATTTGCCATCCTTTTTGAATGCAAAACATGTTTATTATACTTAATAAACTTGTCACTTTTTGTGTCTATTGAGCTTAACAACTACCTTTTCCTTGACTGTAAATGCAAGTCCTTCTTGGTCCATGAAACCAGCATCTAGATGAAAACACAAATCAATATACTCGTTACAAAGCTCAAGGCAACAAATCAAGACTCAACAAATAAAACTGCTGAAAAATAGTTGTATAATAAACACATCTGGAGATAATAAAATGTTTAAATGCCCCAACCGAGAGAGTCTTTTGCAGGTCAACAGGTGTCTCGACAAAATTTGAAAATCTACAACTACTCCAGTCTTACAACTCTATTGGCAATGCTTTTCTTGAAGCCTACACTGTAAAATGAAAATCTGTGACATTTACGGTAAAATACTGGCATCTGTGGTTGCCAGAACTTCACCGTTAAAAATATGATAGCAACATTTTAGGTTTTACAGACTTAACTTAAATTCACAATAAAAAAAAACATATTTCATTAACTGATGTAATGTTAATAAACCAGCATATTGAAGAACTAATATATATTTTGAACCATTGTAATACTGATAACCACCAAAAACAGGTGGTAATGAGAAAATCACATGATTAATCAAAGCTCATCACAAACAGCTATTCCACAAGCTGAGAAGGGAAATACTATATATATAAGGTGCACAGTGTCATTCACACAAACACTAAACACCATCATGGTAACACACATTATACTGAAATAATTCAATAAACATTCATTTAAGAACATTACATGTAAGATACAACCCTAATGTACACAACCAATAAGAAAAAAACTAAGAAAAAATGAAAAAACATAAAATATGAAGTGTCATGCAGGGAATTCTGGGAGTGTCAATTTATGGTTTTTCACTGTAAATTATACAATGACTTTTTCTTTTTCACTTCCAAAAACCGTAATTTTAACCGTATTTTACTGTAAAATTACATTAAATGTAATTACAGTTATTCACCGTATATAGTATGGAAACTTACTGATAACCAATTAAAAGGTTTTTACTGTAGCATTTTTACAGTCTTTTACTGTTAAAATCACAATCATTTTTTACAGTGTAGGGACATAAGAAAGCATGTTCTGCTGTGATAATTATGCATTGACCTCTGATTTGAGCAGAACCTTATGGAATGTTTTGATTCCACCATCTAATTAAATAAGCGGTAATAAGTTGCACTATATGTAATAAAGCTTCAGGTTGTTTAGTTGGAAGTGACTGGTGGATATATTGATTCGTTTTAGGTTGTTGCAAATGTCAGTCATGCGAGTTAATTCGGCAACTTGCATGACTGACATTTTTTCGTAAACATACAATAGATCAATAATATTAAAAACATGATAACTCGCATGTATAAAAACTAAATGCAAGTCTGAATTCATTTTTAAATAGCATGGAATGCAGCACTCTGGGAAGTCAGATAATAGACTACAGCTTATAACCCATCCATCTGTCAATCACTGATTTTGTGTATTTACCACATATCCCTAACTGAGAGATTTGCCATTATTTGAAAATAATCTGGTGCTCCATATAGTGTTTTCTGCAACATTGCATTATTTGGATAATTAACTTTTTAGACTAATTTATTGTAAACAGTCCTGCCGTAAGACAAATGATTTTCAATGTATATCAGTTATATGAGGTCATAAAAGGAATTTGCAGAAAATATACATATAAATGTTATATAATTGCTTTAGATGGCAAATACTGTAGGACAGTAGAATACATACCTAATATGTGTAATGCAACAGTTGGAAGTGACTAGTGGAAGTGACTTTGATTCTATGTATATGATTCTCTGTGTGTGTGTGTGTGTGTGTGTGTGTGTACCTGTTTTTCTATTCTGGTGGGGACTTAAACCTGAATACACACAGACTCATGGGGACTCATGTCACGGTAGGGACCTAAATTGAGGTCCCCACAGATAAACAAGCTAATAAATCACACAGAATGAAGTTTTTTGAACATCTAAAAATGCAAAAAGTTTCCTATAAGGGGTAGGTTTAGGTGTAGGGCAATAGAAAATACGGTTTGTACAGTAGAAAAAGCATTAGCTAGATAGATAGATAGATAGACAGATACATACATACATAGATAGATACATAGATAGATAGATTATTTACACTATGGCAGTAAATTTTTCATAACGAATTGATTTGCCCCAATTCATCTTTTTTTCCCTCTCTCTCTTAAATTTTCCTTTCTAAAAAATCCTCCACTTATGTACATTTGTAAAAAGTCTCCCAGTTTTATGGAACTGTACACACCAGCCACTGAATCAGATGAATATAATTACACAGAAAATGGAGAGGCCACACAATGAGTTTAATTTGACATTTTTATGATTTAATTAATTATTATATATTCATCACCTTATAAACCCCCTGCAGTTCTTTCAGGAAGCCCAGTTTGGGAAACCTTGATGTAATGTAATGCTTAATGCACTTCATGATGTTGATAACAAAGAATGGGAAAAAATATCTGTCGAGTTAGGTCAAAAGTAATCAAAAAGTAGTCAGAATACATTACCTAACGTGTAATCCAACAGATTACATTGCTAACTACAATTTCTATTCTGTTATGTAATTTAATAATCAGTAATGGGTAATGGACTACAATTTGTAAGTTATATTTACACACACAAAAACACTATATTACAATTATAGTTCGCTGGTAAATCTTTTAGTTTTAGATGCCACACATTTTGCAGTGTGCTGGTGACTATTTGTTGTAAAAATGCTTTTTTCCAGCTTTGTCAACACATACAGTAGTAACATTAAGTCATATTATAACGTTTAAACAGATAAATTACCTTCTTTGAAGCTTTACATGGCATATGTGTGTGTTCCAGTGATGTGCTTTCAGTCATGCCAGATCAAGCCTAATTAAATATAATCTGGATTCAATTATATTGAAATCACCACTCTCAGTATTCCAGGCATGCAATTTTGCTCCATATGTGTTGGTTCATCAGGTAAAATTGACAAAATTACTTAGAAAGCACTCACTGTTGTCATTCTCATTAGTTTTCATCTGATGCAGCTCTGTCAATAAATCCAATCCACCTTTCACGCAGTGCAATAACAACACCAAAAGGGACTTGAAATAAACCAATAATTAACGATATGTGTTTATGTCTAATAATTAACATTTATAATTCCTAATTATTACCCTAAACTTTTGAACAGTACTGTATAATGTGTAATATTTAACTTTGCTGTTGTAAAAACTAAAAAATAATTTTAGTCCAGGACTGTGGAACCAAAAGTGACCATCATCATGCAACATTTCTAAAATAATGAAGGCAGTTAGCTATATTAAATAATTTTAAGGTAAGAATTGGTATTTGATTTGAACCTGATGAGCAGTTTCTATACAAAGGCCCAAACCAAACCATAATTTCTTCAATGCATCCGGATCAACAACATTAAAAACTGCTAAATTAGATTCTTGCACTGGTAAATGATACAATAAGAGTCTCAAATGCACTATTTTCAAATGTTCTGTTTATATCCAACCTAACTGTTTATACTAGGGAACACTGCCAACTTATTACATTTGAAGCCTGGGATTATGTCAGGATGACTTCTAAGAGAGGCGTTTAGAAGCCTGTCAGTGGTCCAAAATAGCACCCTTGGGGTGTTCTGGTTCTCAGAGACCAATTTAGTGAAATAAGCGTACCAGCCTGATCTAATTGCATTATTAAAAATAGATAGGTGCTGTCTGAAGGTATCAAAATTGACTTGCAGCTTCATATTCCTCTATTTATATGCAGCTCTTCGGCAGTTTCTCCTGAAGTTGATATTTTAATTCATTAATTTCTGGAGTTTGTAAGCAGGAAGCTTGAGAAGCAATATGTGGTTGTTTGAGATTGATTCCGTCAAACAAAATGCAAAAATGAGTCTGCTTCAAAGTTATAATTGTTAACAAGCCAATATACTGGTCAAAAGCTTAGAATATATACATATTATTTGATTTTAAAAAAATAGTTAAAAGTAATATTGTGAAATATTGTAGTTTAAAATAACTAACTTATTCCTGTGATGGCAACGCTGAAAGTTGAAAGGTAAAAACCATGATATTTTTTCTGGATTCTTCAATTTATATCATTTATTTGACATAGAAATCTTTTGTAATAAATGTCTTTACTGTCATTTTTAATCAATCGACTGCATTGATTAAAAGTATTAATATTAACTTATTAATTTCTCTTTTTAAAATTTTAATTACTCAAAACCTTTGAATTGTGATGTATAAAAAAAGAGTTATTAATACTGTAATAATACTGTAATGAACCACCAAGCATGAGAGCATGTTCTAGTACACCCCCAAAACAAATTCAAGACATTGTAAAAGAGCATAATAGGACCCCTTTAACAGTCTGCTCCCAACCTTTCTAAACCTTTCCAATGAGAGGTAAAATGAGAGCTTTCAAAAGCAATTTTTTAAATTTTCACCCTTGGGATTTCTCGCTCTGTCCCACTCAGCATTTTTGTCTGTGCTTACTGACCTCCCTCCAGCCTTCTGGTCCGCTCCGGTGGTAAATCTGTCTCGAATCCATCTGCTGTGACAACCACAGACAGGCCCTGATTTAAAGCCTGTCAGTCTCACTCTCAGACACTGAGGTCTGCCGGAGACGCCCGGCCACGGCCCATCCAAACTGATCGGTGTCTGCTTTAGTCAGTGATTAATGTTACCCTATTTTTAACACCTTCCTCAGAAAACAAACACTCGCATTCATTCATGCACACTCATTGACAGATGGGGATACACAGACTCGACACGCAACTCTACAGGCTCCTTCATACTTGACACATGACACAAAAGGCCTAAGTGAAGGATTGTATATTACAAAATTAAAACCACAATAACAAACAATTTTATAAAATACTAAAGGTTTTTTTTCTACAGGGAGCATGTATAAACATAATAATCTATCAGTTACTGCCTCCTAAATTTAATTAATTAAAGGAGTAGTTCACCCAAAAATGAAAGTGTGCTGAAAATGTACTCATCCTCAGGCCATCCGATATGCAGTTGAGTTTGTTTCTTCATTGAAATAGATTGGAATAGATCTGACTTTTCACAAGTAATCCACATGACTCCAGTCTATCAATTAACATCTTGTGAAGTGAAAAGTGTTTGTAATAAACAAATCCATCAAGACTTTTTTACTTCAAACCAATGCTTCCAGCTAAAATACAAGTCCTCTATCCATAATATTGCTTTCTCCAGTGAAAAAGTCATCTCACTAACGGATCGGTGCATTTCTTATGTAAATAATGTTAATCAAAAAGAGCAAAAGATAAATTGTTCGCTGCTTTAATAGCTATGGGGGGTTGTTGTTGGATGTTGGGGGGGCGCGAGTGAAATTAGACAAACTTGGGGGGGCGCATGTCCTAAAAGGTTGAAAACCCCTGGTGTAGGTAACTATAAAGTTCACTCTACTCTTCTCCTAGTTCAATGGTGACTTTTATGTATTTCGGGAGAAGTGGGTGAATTTACGTGATGTTATTCCAAAGATCCGATTCTCTGAATGAGCATTCCCACCGGCACCTTGATATCAATTTGACGTCAAATGATATATTTACAATTATTCATTTAGCAGATGCTTTTATCCAAAGTGACATATAATTAAGAATTGAGGAATACAACAAACAATACATCACAGGAAGTGCTCGCAATACAAAGTTTCAGACATTGTTCAGATTAGTACAAGTACTAGACAGGGGGGAGTAAGGAAAGAGAACGTTTTTTTGTTTTGTTTTTTGTTTTTTTTTAGGATGCAGTCAAATGTTGACGAAAGAGATTAGTTTTTTTCAGCTGTCACTTTAAGATTGTCAGGGGTTCAGCATTCCGGATGGGGGTGGGAAGATCATTCCACCAACCAGGAACTGTGAATGAATATGTTCTGGAAAGTGATTTTGTGCCTCTCTGTGATGGTACCACGAGGCGTTGCTCACTTGTAGATCTCAGGCTTCTGGAGGGGATTTAGATTCGTATGAGTGAGTGGAAGTAGGAGGGTGCTGAGCCTGTTCTATATGCAAGCATCAATGAATTGAACTTGAAGCGAGCCGCAACCAGTAGCCAGTGCAGGGAGATAAAGAGAGGTGTGATGTGGGCCATTTTGGGCTTGTTGAAGATCGTCGTGCTGCTGCATTCTGAATCGTTTGACAAGGTTTGATTGCACATGATGGAAGTCCAGTCAGGCCTGATCTTTCTGATGCTGTGCAATGCAAACCTGCAAGATCGAGCAGTTTTTGCAATGTGGTCTTTGAAAGTCAGCTGATCATCAAAGATTACACCAAGATTTCTGACTGAACTTGATGGGGTAATCCCTGTAGAGTCGGAGAGGCAGGGAAGACGAGAAGCTCTGTCTTTGCCAGGTTGAGCTGTAGGTGATGTTCTTTTATCCATGTCTGCCAGGCAGCCTGAGATCCGTGCAGCTATACTTGGATCATCTGGTCGAAATGAAAGATAGAGCTGTGTGTCATCAGCATAGCAATGGTAGGAGAAACCATGTGCCTGTATGATGGATCCCAGTGATGTAGTATGGAGAAGAGGAGGGGTCCAAGAACTGATCCCTAAAGGAACCCCAGTGACTCAGTGCTTTAGATACTTACTCTCCCCAGGTCACCCTGAAAGACCTACCTATGATAGGATTCAAACCAGCGAAGTGGAATCCCTGTGATGCCCAGTGATGAGAGGGTAGACAGGAGGATCTGATGATTCACAATGTCAAAAGCGCCAGATAGATCCAGCAGAATGAGAACTGACTTACACCACACCTGTAGATGGCCCTATGCTAGTAATGACGTTGAGCCTATGCTTCAAAAGCATAGACAATCCTAAACTTTGTGTCCAGCTCACGTTCTGTCACTTATTCTCAGGTGGGTGAATGTGTTGACATCTCATGTAAAACAAGTTATCTTGGGTCACTTACAAGAACATGTGTTTCAATGAAATATGGCTTTGTGATATTACTATTTCTGGTACTTTTTTGTATGCACGGCTGTACCACATGGTACGAAAAAATCGCTCTGTGCTTTGATTACATTTACCACTGAATGTAATTCCACTTACATTTACTTTACCACTTTTGAATAAAACACAGAAAGATAAAACAAAAGTGATAGGCTACATCTGAGAAATGCAAAATCCATAATATTATAATATGCTATAATTGTCCATGTATAGATCATCTAGTCTTGGCTGTACACCAGCAAAGTAAAAAAAAAAAAAAAAAAAAAAAAAAAAAAAAAAATTCAATTCAATTAAATCAATTTAACAAAACAACTAACAATAAATTCTAACAATATTATCTCTAAATATATTGTTGTATTGTGTTGCATGTATTTATGTTATTTGTCTTGCCTCATGCACAAACACACTTGTTTAGTGTTTTGTGGTCAACTTACATCTTACATTACACATTACCATATCTGAACCTGAGTGAACCATGCCTCATTTAGACTCTCATAATATAGATATATGCCCAGAACTCTATGAAAATGCAGTGTGCATTTAAACATTTGCAATATACGAAGCACAAGTGGCACTCTCCTTCCAAGCCAACATTCTTGATCAGCTTACACTAACTCCACAAAATCAAAATAAAATGCACTGCATGAGCAGTCAATTACTAATAATGACGTCTCTACCCTCCCGAGGTGTTCGAATAATGCCGTCACTAAAGCTACAAATGGATGCCTTTGCGAAGGGAGCTCTTCAGAGCACGCGATCTGCCAGAAAAGCTTTCATGCTAATAAAGGAGAGTGGAGCGGTGGCGTTCGTTCACTCACCGTAGAAATGAGTCACAGGGCTGCGGTCGGGCTAGCACAGCAAGGCTCTGGCGGTAATGAGGAGCAGCAGAACCAGCCTATTCCCCGTACATTTTGTTACCGTCAAAGCCCAATTTCAACCTGGAAAAGGGGAGCCAACTTAAAAGGGACTTCATAAAGATACGACGATATTCCATTACGCACCCCTTTAAGTCAACAGAGCGGAGATGTGGCCAATAATCAGCCGCGCATGTCTGTGAATGTCTGTTTACATGGGGAACAAAGGTCGTCCTTATTGCTTCTAGAAACGGACTTGGAGGGTGTTTTAAAATATGAAGGTTGAAAGGTAACCTTTGAGGGTACATTTTTCATCTTTTGTGTTCTGAGTTTTTCATTTCCTGTACAACACAATATATCCTGTCCAGTAGACAATTATTATTCAACCGCCTGAATGTCTGCTTACATTCAACACACATAGATGTAAGTAAAATTACAGTTTGATGTTCCTCAGAAAAGATGCTTAAATCTGGAAATAGACACAGAAATAACTATGTATTCACACAATATTTATATTTATAGTTTCGAACATGTCTCGGGCTATTCTGGAGAGGGCATTTTTACCTGAAGAGTATTAGCATCCAAGAAGCAGTGTTAGGTGAGTGTCTAATTGAGCTCATTTCATCATAATTACTACTTTTTAGGAACAAGAACAACATACACCCGTTTTTAAAGCACAAGTGACAGGAAGTAAATTGCATTTGCACACACTTTATGTATTTAATGCTTAATAATTTCAGACTGCAATAAATCCTAATGACTGGAATTGAAGTGCAGAGATTACAGATGATCGCCAAGCACGGACATTAATTTTAATAAATGCATTATGGGACTTCTCATCTCAACTAAGCATTGTAAATTCAGGGTGAGGAAGCTGTTGATAATGTTATGACATCTAAAGAAAGGGTCATCATTTCTTGAGTATTTAAATGTGGAGAAGCACCAAACGGTATTGCTATAAAATTACTGTTTTCAAACAGTTCTCTATTGGTCAGACAAACAGTATGTTGCACCAATTGTTTTTTAGGCAAGTCAACATAGAAATGACTTGTCTCTGGATATTAAACACAAGGGAAAGTACTTTAATATCTAAAAATGGCACACCATTTAATATACAAAAAATGACACGTCATCAAATGTATTCTAGAAGGCTTTAACAAATTCGTTTGCATGTGTTCCTCTTTTGGGGATACATAAAATTACTGTCGTCACTGTACGCATTAAAGAGATTTATCCTTGTCGAGTCAGATGAAGACATTTGTCAGATCACAACAGACATTTTAATTACATTTTAAATGGTCGAAAGACATGTGAGCTATACACAGAGCAATCTTGCGGAGAAATGACGTAAAGCAATGTTACAACAGTGTGGCTATAATATTGTCTGCCCTAACATGGCAAAAAAAAAATGCAATTGCTGCATCCTTTTACCTACAGACAGCTATTTTTATTGTGTTCTGTCAGATTCCTTGCCATCTCACATAGTGAGACAGACTTAAAAGAGACTTTCAGTGAAAATATTAGGCTGGGAGATGCACTGACCATGTATTTAGGATAAATTGAGGCAGTGTAGGAATGTTTTATTATCATGGCCAACTCTTCTTGTTCTCTGAAAGACATTTTTATTGTTCCACCTTCATCCTCTTTTTTTGTCTGTCCTTTCACCTTATTTTCCACAGAACCCTATAAGAGGAGCATCTTGTAAAATTAAAGCTTTTTTATTTAGACTTAATAAAAGAAGCTAAATTGATATATAATTCATGTTATATAATTGTATTTTTATGCAGTTAAATATAATTACATCATTAATTATTAAAATGTGAAATTCATAAATAATTTATATGATTCATTTTATTTTTTTTATGCAATTAAATATAGTTATATCATTAATAATTAACTAAATAGGTCCAATTGATGTATAATTGATATTATATAATTTATTATTATTTTATGCAATGAATTATAGCATTATTTTTTAACTCATTGTAATACAGTTTGGATAAATCATTTTATGCTAAATCAGACTTTTTGATTACTTTGGCAAATTATCATTGTGGAAAATACAAATATATATATATATATATATATATATATATATATATATATACATACATCTTCAAAACCTATATCTCAACTCAAAGAATGCAAAACACTTCCCACTAGATCATTTTACTTCTTCCTTACTCTCAGAGTTTTCTGGTGAGCTTAAAATGGTGTTTTGACAGTGGCGCTGAAAGTTAAGTAGGTGTTGACACACTCTTCATCAGAGGAAGGTCTCGGGCTGACTCTGAGGGTGAATGACAGAACGGAGGTGGAACGGATGTTCTTGCGTAAAGCTGGTGTTAGTGAATGGCGTTGCAGCTAGGTGTTTTCTACAGCTCAGTCATTAAAGCTGTTTAATTGCTGCAGCACCTCCCACTCAACAGATGGCTATAGTTCAGGAAATCACGTTATTTCCAAGAATAACCTTAGACTGACGCCGCTCTTGCATTACATTATCTCCATTAACTTTTGTGGAGAAACTTAATTACCCAAGAAATCCAAAGAATAGACCATATACACTCAAGTTGTATAGCTGAGGCAAAAAATATTCATTTACATAATTTGATATTTTATTCAAAGCCAAACAGTAGACCTGCTTGGCAACAGAGGCACACTGCTGGGATCTCAGTAATTCTCAGCTTTACAAAGGTTTGAACCTGCAACCTTTAGCTTGGCAGCCAGAATCCTTAAAGGAATAGTTCACATAAAACTGAATCAATTACAAAGTTTTCAGTGAGTAACAACTTCAATTTGATCTATTCATCACACAAAGTGATCATGAGGCTTCTGGTGATAAGTATGGACCTTAACAGCCTAGATCTTCATTCACTTTTATTATATATAGAAAAGAAAGGTAAGGATATTCTTCAAAATTCAACACGAGTGTTAGTAATGTAAAGAATTTTGACAGCATAACATTGCATCACCATATCGAGCCCTAATGGATTTAACTGACAGTTTATCATATTTAGTTTCTAAATTTGCACACACATCGGAATGTTTCATGCACCTTTGTAAGATGGGGATTAACAGTTTTTTTTTTCATTATGTCAAAGTGAGTTTGTCTTTAAAATGAAATGCCTTGTAATTCAGGTCCTTACTACAGGAGATTCTCTTTCAGAGCAGGTGATGGGGGATCTCACACTAGAATGGACTGAATAAATGGAACAATTATATCGACAAATTGTTGAAACCATGCAGAGGGAAAATGGCAGGGGGAAAGTGTTTCTACCACTCAATACACAGAGTCTCTCTCACAAACAAAGAGGACACAGTTCTGCCTGCTAAATTCTGTGTATTGGACACATAATCAATCTTTGAAATCCCCTTACTTAGAGTAAATCTCATGAATGGCCCAGCTCCTTTGTTTTTGTTTTTTTTCTTCTGTTTTTATGGGTGTATCTTGCACCAAGTAAGAGATCAAGAAAGATTATACATTTTCCATATCTCAATGCCTGTTACGTTGATGTGAGGTGGTGAATCTAACCAAATCTGATAAAATGTTATTCATAGGAAATTAGATTTTCATCATACACTACCTATTTTCTAATGTGTTTCAGGAAATGCACATATTTTGTAATGCATATAAATATATATATATATATATATATAGCTTAAATTATTAAATAATAATAATTTAATTGTATCATGCACAAATTAAGAGATCAAGAAAGTTTATCAATTTTCTATATGTTGTGTTGATGTGAGTTCGTGAATCTCACAAAATCTGTCAAGAACAATATTTCACACCAGAATACTACTACTACTACTGCTATTAAAAGATATTATATTTTCCTCATATATGAGGCCTATTTTAGGACCAAGGCCAATTTGTTTAGGACTATGACCAATTGCTTCAGGAAATTCACTTTTTTTTGTAGTGCAAAATAATAATTATCATAATATATTTATTAAATGCATAATTACATAAATGTTAATATAATTAGCATTTTATTTTATTTTATTTAGCTCAGTAAAGTAGTCCATCAAGGAAAATCGTTTTTTAAGCTCTTATTTAGACTCAGACATCACATAAGGCCACGGCGTTCAGTGTTAAATGCAAATGGGTCTGTGAGTGCCATTGACCTATCAGCACTACTCAGAGATTAACCTCTTCTTTTACGACACGGAATATTTCACTGGGACCTGTAGAATGCTGCCAGAAGAAAAGCATCCATTGGGAACACAGGGTCCGGGCAATTATACATGGTAGTCATCTTCAGCAATCACAGATTTCTGGATTCAGATCTGGTTGAAACAATAAGTATGACAAATATGTCCCAGGATTCCATGTAGCGCTGTGTGTGGCTTGAACAGAAATACAGTGGGTACGGAAAGTATTCAGACCCCCTTAAATTTTTCACTCTTTGTTATATTGCAGCCATTTGCTAAAATCATTTAAGTTAATTTTTTTTCCTCATTAATGTACACACAGCACCCCATATTGACAGAAAAACACAGAATTGTTGACATTTTTGCAGATTTATTAAAAAAAAAAAACTGAAATATCACATGGTCCTAAGCATTCAGACCCTTTGCTTTTTGATCTAATACAGCCACGATCAATATTAGAAAACGTATTATTATTGTTATTATTATTATTATTATCACTATCATTATTTATTTAAACCATCATCATCATAATTGTTCAAAAATGAATGAAGGCAATCTCAGAATGCATTACGAAGAACTCTGAGGAAACAAAAATGTCAACAATTCTGTGTTTTTCTGTCAATATGGGGTGCTGTGTGTACATTAATGAGGAAAAAAAATTAACTTAAATGATTTTAGCAAATGGCTGCAATATAACAAAGAGTGAAAAATTTAAGGGGGTCTGAATACTTTCTGTACCCACTGTATATGAGGTCTTCATGTCAGACTATTGCTATGGGTTTATTGTATAGGTCTGTAGACATGAATGCAAGTGAACACAACTGGCAGGCATGGATGACAGGTGAGAGGGAAATGCCATTGCTGAAGAAGGAAGAAAAACGCACAGAAGAGTTCGATTCTCTGTGAAGAGCTCCAGCCAGACCGATGAAGAGGCGTATTGATTATGTCTGTTGTCTGCAACATCTTAGCAGGATAAATCATTTCTTATTCAGGCCACCTGAAAAGAGAGACTTTTCAGCATTGTAGAGCATCATAGGTGTGCTCACAATGGTCTATTCAAAAGGAAGGCAACTGCCACCTCCTAAGATACCTCATTTTTTTATCCTTATTGTAAGGCAATATCACATGTATCATTAAAAATCCTGGAATGTATTCCAAAGTGCTCAGAGTAAAAATAAATACAAGATGGCAAGAAAGTAAAAAAATATTTTGTTCAATATTTAAAAATATTGTATTATTATTATTTAAACCATCATCATCATCACTAAAAATGAATAATAATGAACAATAATAATAATTAAAAAAATTAATGAAAGCAATCCCAGAATGCATTACTAAGAACTCTGAGAAAAAAAGAAATCCAAGATAGCAGGAAAGAAAAAGAAATGTTGACTAATAATATTTTTTGTTTCATATTTTTTAAACTTTTTATGTATTTCTTCCCAAAATAAAATAATAATACAACTATATTAGATAAAAATGAATTAATTAATTTAAAACATAAATTATATTATGTATCATACATATCATGTATTTATTTATTTAATATTATGATCATTATTATTGTTTTTCTGAAACAAATTGGACCTAAAATTGGCTTTGTACTGTATTTGTGTGGCATTGATTTGATACCTATGTATACTGACTTCCAAATCGGTGACTTATAAGGTTCCAAATCAGTTAGCATGTTGTCTTGAAAGGCAGCCACCTATGTATGGAGTAGGCAGATAACTGAAACTAGCATTTCACCATGGCAACCATGAGTTGAGTCAGAGTCAAATAACTGCCTGGAGTCTCTCTGGATCATTCTTTATTCTCAGTCATAAAAGCTATTTTGCATAGGTTTAGTTTTCAGTAACCTGTGAGTCACTGGCTATAAGAGATGAGGCATTCTTTAGTACTCTGAGCATTCTCCTCTTCAGAACATTTCCATACATGAGAGGTGTTCACATATGTGCCCCCATCATCGTGATGCTCAACATCTGAAATAATGTGGCCGTGAATGCCTCTCAGGCAGGCTCTCCACGCAACCCACACGGAGGTCACTCCACCATTCCTTCCTTATCTTCTGCTTCACTGCTTTACACCAGGCTTAAACTTCCCAGACAGTCCCTCCCATTGAGTTAACAGGACATATTACAGTAGACAATATTACAAACAGGCATATCTGTTAAACATGTTTAATGGATCTGTAGGTAGTTTGGAATAATTTTATGTTCTTTCTGAAATTTTTGAATAATAATATTTATATATGAAAATTATTCTTTCGGCATGTCACATGGAAACGCCCATAGGTGGCGACAAATGACTGTCTTTAAAGAGTGAATTACTGAGTCATTCACTAATTCGATTCGTTCAAAAACGAATCAAATTCTTGTCTCAAGTTCATTCAGGAACGCGACAATAAATGAGTCATTGAATCATTCGCTCAAATGATTCGTTCAAAAACACATGTTCAAACAGGAACGGAAACACCGCTTTGTGTTGTTTGGAGACTCAGCGAAATTGCGACTGGTGCACGTTATCTGCATCCAAGTGATTGAGAGAGTATTTTTCTGGGTGGTAATTAAGTTTTGAGGTAATTTATGTTCGTTAATGACAACTAAGTTCCAGAAGGAAAGAGTGGAATGAGATGCTGCTGGAGAGGTTTAACACAAGCTACAGGAGGCTGCAACTCTTCCAATGGTAAGCCAAATTTGGCCCTGGTCGCCGTGCAAGGGTTATATGCTGTTTTTTTTTTTGTTTTTTTTATGATGGGAGGCTTTGTTTCGTGTAAATTAAATTATAATTTAGTTTAGATATCATTTAGATATAATAAGTAAACATGTGTGTCATATGTGGCGAGAAAGGAAAACTTGAAATCGCATCATATGACCCCTTTAATGCATCAGCTTTACAACCAAACAAGGTACATAATCACATTCCAAAATAAATCCAATCTTATTCAGCCTTGGTTGAGCATAACCAAAAGTAGAACAACAGCAACAAACAAAAAATAAATAAATAAATAAAGCATCAAAATAAACCAAACTGAACCAGAAAGAAAAATAAAAGGAAAATAAGTACATAAGACACATCAAAAATAAAATACAACAAAATGGGCTTTCTGCACTTGTGAATTAAAAAATTCCCAAAACATACCAGGAAATTAATAACAAATTCAAAATCTTTGTTTTCAAGAAAAATAGCAAACCTGACTACCTTCACATCGAGTGGTGGGAATTCAACATCCCTGGAACATAACCAATTTTGCATCTCTCTCCAAAAGGATTGTACCGTATCACACACACACACACAAAAACACATGATCAAAAGTTTTAATACTTGTTTCACAAAAAACTCAATTATTTACATCAAAATTCAATTTCAATCTTAAAAATTCGTATATGTGGCATATTTGGTTTGCATTTTGAATGTGCGCATTACATATGTCATCCTGGGCTTGTTTTTAAGAGTATATATAATTATTGAAACATTATTTTGCAGAAGGTTGCAAGAGTTTGAGTCTATTGTAGAGTTTGAGACAACATGAGGATGTGTACATAATGTCATTTTTTGAGAGAAGTTTTCCCTTAATATTTTCGTATCTGTTCAAATAAAAAACGTGTTTATGTAATAACCACCCTCCCCCTCCCCCATTAAACAATTTTCCTCTGCTATTTCACTTTTTCATGCAGGCTGTCGTCGGTTGGCATTTCTGCAGTGCTGAATGAGGAGGATAGGACATTGTAACTGCCTCCGGCTCTGTCAAATAAATCATGTTGTAGCAATTAAACTGCTCCTCTCTTCCCCAAATACCCGGAGAGAGCAGGCTGGAGTGACTCAATGCACTTTTAACTTAGGAAACACCCTAAAAAAAAATTGGTTTAAGGAAAAGAAAGTGGGTGCAATAAGGCTTTCAGCACTTAAAACCAAGCAAAGAGAAAAACATTAATAATTCAATGACTCAAAACTCTGTGTATTCCACTTTAGTGTGTATTTTCTAATTTGACAAAAGAATTGAAAGGATGATGTCTTACAATTTCTGCCACGGTGCCACCCACATGGGTACCACATGCACATTACCAGTGCATGGCGTCTCTAGCTCTTTATTTCTGGTTAAACAATCGGTTGCCAAGCCCAGCATACTGTAAGGCTAGTTTAAACTAGCCTATAGTCATTACAAGGACAGCAATTACTTAGGACAGTGGTTCTCAAACCTGTCCTGGAGTACCCCCAGTCCTGCACATTTTGTATGCCTCCCTCATCTTTCACACCTGATTCAACTCATCAGCTCATTAGTGGAGACTGCAAGACCTGAAGTGGGTGTGTCAGATATAGGGAGACATACAAAATGTGCAGTGCTGGGGGTACTTCATGGAGAGGTTTGAGAACCACTGACTTAGGACAATGGTTGTCTGAAGGCAGTGCAAATTATCTCATATAACATTAACAAAAGTATATAAAAATATATAAAACAAAATACACTGAATAGTGCCCAATATATTGTGGTAAACTATATGGTCAAATAATTAAAGGAACCCCGAGTATTAAAGGGATAGTTCACCCAAAAATGAAAATTAGCCCATGATTTACTTACCCTCAGGTAGGGCTGTGCAAAAAATCGAATGCGATTTTCATGCGCATCTCGTCAGTAAAGCCGCTCCTGTGATTAGCAGTAAATCTCCAGCATGTGCGTCCAGATGGCACAGCATTTACTACACAGAGCCGTAGTTCACTGACAAGTTACACAAAATCGCGTTCAAAATCGCAGGCGATTCATTG
>NW_015625587.1:2039665-2040938 GCF_001515625.1 Sinocyclocheilus rhinocerous | reverse complement strand
TCCATCTGAAAGCACGTGCTGGAGATTTACTACTAATCACAGGAATACTAATCGCATTCGATTTTTTGCACAGCCCTACCCTCAGGGCATCCCAGGCGTATCTGACATTCCTCTTTCAGACGAACACAATCGCAGTTATATTTAAAAATGTCCTGGCTCTTTCAAGCTGTATAATGGCAGTGAATGGTGCCCCTGTTTTTGAAGCCTAAAAAACTGCATCCATCCATCATAAGGGGTGGGAAGATCATTCCACCAGCCAGGAACGGTGAACGAGAATGTTCTGGAAAGTGATTTTGAGGCTCTCTGTGATGGTACCACGAGGCGTCGCTCACTAGCGGATCTCAGACTTCTGGAGGGGATGTAGATTTGTAGTAGTGAGTGGAAGTAGGCGGGTGCTGAGCCTGTTCTATATGCAAGCATCAATGTCTTGAACTTGATGCGAGCCGCAACCTGTAGCCAGTGCAAGGAGATAAAGAGAGGTGTAACATGGGCTCTTTTAAGCTTGTTGAAGACCAGTCGTGCAGCTGCATTCTGAATCCTTCTGAAGCGAAACGATGCGTTAGTGTAAGAAAAATATTGATTTTTAAAAATATATAAACTGTAATCTCCAGCTTCCGGTCGCTCAGGCAGGCGTGTTCACGACAAGGCGTTTGAGCGTATGACGTAGGCGTAGCGGAAGGCAACGTAAGCTCCGGGGAGAGAGTGACGAACGCGTAAGCACAGAGGAGAAAGCAAAAATGTCAGAGGATTTTGATATAAGGCAAGAGCAGAATGAGTTTTTTGCCCAGCCATATTTGTTTGAACCAGAGTATACCAACCAGGAACTCTGCGAGATGGAGGCTGCAGAGGCATCGGCACAAACTACAGATGTAGTTCACATGGTTTCCCTGTGCTGTAAACAAAACTTGGTTCTCGCGAGACTACACTCTTCTCCCAGGAGCTTACGTTGATGGTGTCAAATGGTTGCACTCGGTTAGCTACTGGCGCTACCTGTTGCTATTTTTACAGCAACACAACTCTGAATATAAAATACTGATCAGGGCGCATTTGCGACTGAAAACTACTGCGTGCGACTATGAAAAAATATTTAGGAGCACCAGTGCGACTGACCAGATCTTCATCATACTTGTGATTGTGATCGCTGAGGGGAGCTTCAAAGGTTTCTACGTGTTTTTGCAGCGTTGAGTAATGTATCACAGACATATCTCATGAATCCTTTCATAAGCAAAGTGTAGACGGTGTAAATAAAAGATTCATTGTGCAGTGTAGAGAG
>NW_015625587.1:2037183-2039447 GCF_001515625.1 Sinocyclocheilus rhinocerous | reverse complement strand
GAATTTATTTAATACACGAGTTTCACAATTTGAGTTGAATTACTGAAATAAATGAACTTTTCCACGACATTCTAATTTATTGAGATGCACCTGTATCTTTTCAGTTCTTTAAATCATTTAATATTTCTATATTCAACATTTTTTAAAACATTAATCTTAACATGAATTTATGGATTTAATTGCACTCATGCCACCTCTGATCCTCATTAAATGTCTGAAAATACACCTACAAGCCACTTTTGTGTTCTTCTGTGCTACCTCTGTACAAATTAATTTTAATACTGATTTCATTTGATTAGTAACTTATTCTTTTTATTCTACTTGTTCTTATTCTATGGTTTTATCTAGAATTTTTAAAAAGCTTATAAAATATAATGTTTTAAAAATTTGACATAAAAGATGACATACTTTTAATAAAGATTGAAAAATGCCATTACAAAGGTAAAAACAAAATTCTACTGTAAATCACTTTAAGGAGTCAAATATCACCTCGTAATGGGAAGGCTATTTTTTTATCAAATTTTGGTGCTCCTAAACTTTTGACTGTGCTCCTAAATTTTTTAAGTTAGGAGCACAAGCTCTCCTAAAAAGAAAAATAAGCGTAGAGCCCTGCTGATATGATGCCACATAGTGTGGCTTTTGGTTGTAATTTTCAGTCGAAGGACAACAAAAGAAGGCTTCCCTAGCAATAAGAAGAGGAGAAAAGAATAGGAAGATGCTTATGGATGAATTAAACTTCCTAAAGACCCGTGTCTTTGTTCTCTCCACTTTAGCCCTGATGCCTTTTGAGGCTTTTAGTAGACCACAGCTACTGAAAAAGCTTACAAACGGCAGAGACAAAAAACCGCTAGATGCCATCCTGGCTGGATGTAAAGATGCCGATGCTTGTCACAGCAACTGAAGGAGTTTCTCAGCGTGGATTTCACTCGATATCTGGGGGCGTTTAGACTCCTTGTGGGGAAAAATCGATGGTATGGCATTTGGTTTAAGCCTATGCTTATATCCATCGCCACCTGTAAGCTCTTTTAGTAACCGTGGTCTACTAAATGCCTCAAAGGCATCAGGGCTAAAGTGGAGAGAACAAAGATGCGGGTCTTTAGGAAGTTTTATTCATTCATAGGCCTTATCGCTAGGAAAGCAGTGAAGACTTACATCGCTTCTCTTGTTGCCCTTCGACTTAAAAATTACAACCAAAAGCCACACAATGTGGCATCGTATCAGTATTCCGAGTTGTGTTGCGGTAAAATTAACATCAGATAGCGGCAGTAGCTAACTGAGTGCAACCATTTGACGTCGTTGAAATAATGGCGCCCCCCATATAGTCCAAAATATGTATAAAACGATGTGGATTTTTTAAATAACTTAAAACTCGAGCACTGTTTCCCATTTAAAAAGCTTCTGGTCTAGCATTTCCCAATTCATCCTTCATCCTAGTTTGCTTTTGTTTAGGATCTGAATGAAGATTAATCTGTTGATTATAGTACTAAAATGTTATGTATTAAGTGGCAAAAGCAGCAGAAGAGAACATACATCTTGGCATATCTTGGTACAATTAAAGGGGTCATGAACTAGCTTTTTTATTATTTTATACTGTTGTCTGAGTGGTTTTTGCATAAAAAAACATCAAAATGGAAGTAAACGCCCACTGCTATCTTTGGATAACAGTTTTGCATAGTAAACTAACTTTGTGTGCCTGTTTGACAAGCTGCTTCCTTCGCAGTTGGAGCCTTCTGTGACTTTGGTTAGACATATAATTAGGACATATCAAGTGATATCTAACAAAACAATAGCAGGGCTCCAGACAAAAAAATAGAGTAAGGAGCCATTGGCTCCTATAAGAAAAAAACTTGGGTGCCAAATTATTTATAATTATTTATAATTATTTTTTTTAGGTGCCACAGAATAAAGATGTTTTATTTATTTTTTTATTTATTTTTTACATTTTAACATTTCAATCATGTGTTTGTCTCATCTTTTCTTGACTTTATCAGCATTTTAATCCATCTTGTAGATGACCCGAGAACTAAGGTTCACTTAAAGTGGGAACTAAATGTCTTTTCTGTCATTGCGATTGAACCGAATCATTTAAACGGTTGATTCATTCAGGAACGAATCGCTGTCATGTTGCTCAGAGTGCTGTGGCTGTGTTTGGATTTTATTTATTTTTTTGGCAAAATAAAGCAAAGTCAGGCAATATAGTGTCTCTTAATATTACCTTCTTGTTTATTGAACTGTTGAATAAAATCACATTTGTAATCATGCTG
>NW_015625587.1:2036372-2037168 GCF_001515625.1 Sinocyclocheilus rhinocerous | reverse complement strand
CACAAAGAATTGTTCATTACACAGAATCTGTACCAATATCGTGGACCATATAAGCATCACTTGGCCACTAAGTGTAGTTTGGGCTCCTCCTTAATGCATCCTGTAAATGTTGTTATACACTCTTAAAAATATAAAGGTGCTTCACGCTGCCATAGAAGTACCTTTTTTGTCTAAATGGTTTCATAAAAAACCTTTAACATCTGAAGAACCTTTACGTTTCACAAAAGGTTCTTTGTGGCGAAAGAAGGTTCTTCAAAAAGTTGAGAAAGAGATGGTTCTTTAAAGAACCTTTGACTGAATGGTTCTTTGTGGAACCAAAAATGGTTCTGTGAAGAACCTTTTAAGCACCTTTATTTTTAGCTGGGCCAGTGTGTGCTGTGATTGGCTCCACTCGGCGCCTGGTAGGGAAATGTCACGCCCCTTACCATAACCGCCTGCTGCGAGCTTCAGTGTAAATATTGCGATTGAACCGAATCATTTAAACGGTTGATTTAAACGAAGCCTCTTTTGATTTTTTGTATTCGAATTACTCGAGGTGTTCGAGGAATCGTTTCAGCTTTATTCATGTTCATTATGTAATATAGTAGTAAAGAGAAAGATTAAATGGGTTCACTTGCCGCTTAAACTGAGGCGCTAAAGCGACCATGCCTGCCGCATTAAAGAGCGCCAAAAACAAAACTGTATTTATTGTTTGAATTTCGTTATGAATTTGGAATAATTTTAAAGCTGGTACTTTGTTTATTAAAAAGTAACAAAGCACAAAGCTTTTTGCGATTACTGGACGGCAAGTGCGCTT
>NW_015625587.1:2024055-2035713 GCF_001515625.1 Sinocyclocheilus rhinocerous | reverse complement strand
ATTGCGATTGAACCGAATCATTTAAACGGTTGATTCATTCAGGAACGAATCGCTGTCATGTTGCTCAGAGTGCTGTGGCTGTGTTTGGATTTTATTTATTTTTTTGGCAAAATAAAGCAAAGTCAGGCAATATAGTGTCTCTTAATATTACCTTCTTGTTTATTGAACTGTTGAATAAAATCACATTTGTAATCATACTGATTTTAGAGGTGAAAATTGGCACTCTTTCTTTCTGTGGTGTTTTTATGCACAATGGCGCATAGTCTTTAACAAAACATAGCAAACGTATGGACATTATAACTAGCCACCATATTGATTTATTTAAATATGTCCAGTGCTTTTTTTACAGTCTATGGTCCAGCGTTTATCGGGTTGTGCGTCAGTAATAATGGTCTGTGGGGAAACACGGTGTTCCGTGTGTAGTTACAGTAAATGGACTAAACGAAGCCTCTTTTGATTTTTTGTATTCGAATTACTCGAGGTGTTCGAGGAATCGTTTCAGCTTTATTCATGTTCATTATGTAATATAGTAGTAAAGAGAAAGATTAAATGGGTTCACTTGCCGCTTAAACTGAGGCGCTAAAGCGACCATGCCTGCCGCATTAAAGAGCGCCAAAAACAAAACTGTATTTATTGTTTGAATTTCGTTATGAATTTGGAATAATTTTAAAGCTGGTACTTTGTTTATTAAAAAGTAACAAAGCACAAAGCTTTTTGCGATTACTGGACGGCAAGTGCGCTTCAAATAATATGAAGTTCACACATTAACCAACACAGCATAGACTAAGATCTTGATAAGAAGGAGCCATATTAGTAATGATTATAAACTAGAATTGTTAACGATATTGCCAATATCCACACAACTGACAGCTTTGCCTGTTGTAGTTTGTTCAAGTTGTGCACGAAATAGACTTTGAAACTTTTTTCCACTAAAACTTTGATGCGCATCGTCTCAGTTTAATACGTGAACATAACAAAAGATGTGATCGCAAAACAATCAGGAAAAAAGGCATTACATGCAAATTTTTAAGTTATAACATGTAAATATAGTCGCCAGTGGCGACCTCAGCAAAAACTTTAATATTTTTTTAATATTAATATTTTTGGTCGCAAATGCGACCGTTTTAGTCGCAGTCTGGAGCCCTGAATAGTGACACATAGTACAAGTATTTTTTACTCCCATAAGTGTGCTGCGCCATTCCTGTCGGATCCAATATATAGATGGCACCGCATTGCTTTTTAATCTCAGTCTCTCTGCAAATCCAGCATCGGCCTGTGTCTTGTTTACAAAGAAAACCGTGGTGAAATGAAGCAAACAAACCGGATATTCTTTTAGTACAATGATCTCTTATATATCAAAAGCTCAAGTAAAAGTTGATTTCTCAATTCATGACCCCTTTAACGCATTTCATTAAAAGCTATATTTCAGCATTTAAAATTGTGGTATAGTTTAATAGCAAAACTCTCAGTGCATCTTCACTTTAAGAGGCAGAATCTGGCATATTGCTCATCTTTCCATCATATTTGTTGAATTTTGGGAAGTTTTGACAAACTAATCAGTGTACGTGAACAGGAACAGATAGATTGGCTAGTATTTATTGGACTGTTTTTGAGTACATCCACTGGAATGAAAAGCAGTGACAGAGAGAAAGGTTTGGGGTGAGATAAATCCGTCAATCTCCTCCGTTCACTCTTTTTGGGCTGCAGGAGTTTTTGGGGATTATTTGCCCAACTCTGCAGTAAAATTCTCTGATACTATCTGACTCCTTCCCCAAAGTCAATCTGTCATAAAGTGTCACAGAAGTACTCCCAAAGAATTGGATAAAAGATTTATAAAGGCTGTCACAGTATGGCACTGGTTAATGCGAAACCTTCAGTTTTCTCCCCAGCGCAAACCAGAGAAAGTCCCCGAAGGAAAGATGCCTTCTGGACCGTCAGCCATGTTGTTAACACTATATACTGGACATTGCCGAAGGGAGCAGCAAAGTTCAATCTCAATCAAAAGGGTCCGATCAAAACTGGGCTGATCGCTTAGATCTACCAAAGCGCTGTAACCTTTTTGTTGACCTTTTTGTAGCTTTCATCCCCCCTTACTGGATTCATTTACAAAGGCTTCAAAGATCCCAAAGATACAATACTAACACAAGTATCCCATGCTTTCATTTTCCTGTTTTGGATGTTTGATCATCTTGCAAACTAATCTATTTTTTTATATGTATAACGTGTCAAAAACAGAGCCTTACAGCAACACCTCGCAAGCCAAGAGCAAGTTAGATGTTATTCACTGTCATTACATAAAAATGTGAACTCAGACCTGACATAACCACAAGAGCCGGCATTTGATTTGCACAAACTCATCACAGGAATAATCTGTTACAATTATTGGGCAAGACAAAATGCGACTCGGAACTCAGCAACTTCATATGAAAACGCACACAAACAGACCATGCGTATCATAGAGGCTGCCACTGAAAATACACAAGAAAATAATGAGGCACAGTGCTGACAGAAACAGAATAAAGTCAACATACACAGAAAATTGGATTTTGCTTCGCTATATTATTAGTATAGTTGGAGATTGAATGCTGTCATTCATTTTTAATTTTGTATTAACTCTAGGATCTTGTTGCTCATGGAGGCTTTATTAACTGTTCAAGTAAACACTGGAATGTTTTCTGCGTGAAGCGTGATGTAGTTCTGTGATGATTGCTTGCTCTGCCGTCTCGTCTCCGCTTGTCTGACCGACTCATGTATTGAATATTAAAGAAATAGTTCACTCAGAATTTTCATTCTTGTCATCATTTACTCAACCTCGTGTCGTTTCAAACCCTTATGACTTTCTTTCACTGAATACAAAAGAGTGCTTTTTATGGTTCTTTCGTATCCTTTTTGATGCTTGAAAGCGTCACTCTCCATTCTTTGTAATTGCATGGAAAAGAGAGACGAACTACATTCTCCAAAATGTCACCTTTTGTGTTCCATTGAAGTAAGGAAGTCATGAGTTTGGAGGTTAGCTTTTTTCTGTGCACTTCTGGTTGTTGTCACTTTTAGTTTAAATGTTAAAAATGTTAAAAGTGTTGTCCTTTATTTATTGAATATGTGACTAATGCTTTTTAAAAACCTCCCACTTACTAGAAGTGAAACTCAGAAAAAATGCCTTGATGAAAAGGATAGACTGAAGACAATAGACTGAAGGTTCTAAGTAGAGCTTGAATAAAGCAGCTAATTAAAAGTTATACTTCTGATATCAGTAAACCTGTTTGATATGTTTTAGACACTGACAGTGATAAATGCTCTGTGGAAATTGGCTTCTACATTTTTAGCTCAATAGCACCACCAGTGGTAAGACTGTGTGTTTAGTTTTAGGAAGAGACTCTTCTGCAAGAGATCAAGCTGTTTTACACTTTGCCAATAATAACTAATGGACATCCTTCTCTATATGTCTACACATAAGACTCATAAAAATGTAGTAGTTATATTTTTTTCTAATTTATGAAAATGTATTGTAATATTACATATAAAATTAGTGTATATATATATCCTAATTTAAAATGCTGTTTAAATTTAATATTAAATATGATATATATTTTCAAATTTAACTAATATAAAACATAACAAAAATATATTACTTGAAAAATTAACATGAATTTCAGAAATGTACTCATATTTGCTATATGGGGAACAATACTGCTTCTAAATGAGTGCACAGAAACACATGCTATGCCAAAATATCCTTAATAACTGTAGAGCTGTACTCCTAAATTAATTTAAGTGAATGTGGCAGGTAGACTTGTGCCGGTATTCGGTAATGCGATATATCACGGTAATGAATATGCACGATATTGTTTTCGTGGGCACTTCTAAATACCGTGAATAATTATATATTACAAATTATTCCGAATTTTGAATGAATTTTAAGAATACTTTACCCATCAACAATATCGTGATAATACCGCATACCGTGATAAAAGCATTAGCAATTAATCGCAACATGAAAATTTGATACCGGCATATTCCTAGTGGCAGGGATGAACGTCAATTCTTAAAAGTTTGTGAGGTGACTGCTGACTTTTATGCACATAAAAACACTAAGTCACTTGTATTCCCTTTATTAGTTTCAGCCTGCCTGCATATGAGCACATATCAGGCCTTAATTGCCCACACTAAAATCTGCATAGCATTGTCTGGTGTAAAATACAGACTAAAATGGTGTAGTAATTTGGCCAGGGGGAGCAATATAGCCCCCTGTTTCCATGGTACTGATGTGATTTTAATCACCAGACCTCAGTCTATTGTGGCCAAGTGTTCTAGAGGCGTCTCTGCCCTGGAGGAGCTCATTCCATCATCAGTGACTGAGACCAAACTGCCTTGCCCTGCCAGCAAGTTACGAGCAGAGCAGATGCGGGTGTAAAGCCTGACTTGTTACTTTCACGGTTATACGGCACCTGTGTAGAGGTTGTCGCCAAGGTCAGTCCATTTTGCCTTGTTGTTCTGACTCATGTTAACAGATGTTGATTTCAAATGAACCTTGAGAATGTGTGAATGTATTTTGATTATCTAGGCAAGTGTCATTTGGAGCTCTTTCCACAGCATTGGCATAATTACAGAACTCAATCATGTGCATATTTCTAAATAATGTTACCAGATAATCTGTAAAGATGCACTCAAATGTTTTACACACAAAAACAGAATAGTATTTTAGAAAATGTTTATGAGATGAAGAGTCCAGTCAACTCAGTAGCCTATAAAATGTAGTTTATTCTGCAAAGATGTTTGCTAACTGTTCTTGCATGTCTGTTAACTGTTGTAGACAGCTTACAGCGCAACCAGTTTATTTCAATTCCCGAGCAAATGACTCTTATGAGCCTGTTCTTTTTAGTGAATCAGAAACAAACACTGCAATGCAAAACAGTCCACATAACAAAGTATTATGTCCTGACAGAAAATTACTAGTAACTTTTCCATTAAGTTGGACATTTCCTAAATCACAATGCAATGCAATGTGTATATTAAAATTCCATCATATTAACACAGTACACTGGGTCCTGTTTTTACAGACTTTTCTTAGTGTACAGTGTGACTAACCCAGTTACATAATGAATGACTCTCATGAGCTCAACCAGTGTAGTCTGATTCCTGAGTGAATAAGTGAGTCAATTCACTTTAATGAATCAAACATGCATTAGTTCTAATGAATCAGTTTGTTTTGATGAATCTAATGAATCAGTTTGTTTTGGCTGAACTATGAAAAGTAGATGTTTTTACTGATTGGTTCTTATGATAATGTATATGTAGGAATATACATTACGTGGTTTTTCAGTGGTATTTTATGAAAATAAATTTATGAAGTGCATTGCTACATTTTTGTTTGTTTGTTTGCTTTAGTATTGTTCGTCAATGGCAATTATTGGATTGCATGTGTCACCTCTAAACAAACTGAAATTACATTTTAAGTGTAAACACACTGTAAATTTATTAAGGAAATTGTAATTTGGCAATTAAATGAAATAACATTAGATAAGAAGAGAAACGGATATATTAGTTGTTTTGAAAGACAAAATAAACGGTTATTATTTTGTGTATCTTTAAGTACATTTTTACATGATACCAAAAAGCTCCTTCAAAAAAAATCACAGTACAAATTCAGCTCAATTAAGCAGAATTGTCAGAGACAGAGGTTAAGGTTGTCATTTTCCTTGGTGTGGCTGCAATAATAACAAACGCCGCAGCATTTTTCAAGGTCAGATGTCACTGTGTGTGGAATTGCAAAAATATTCAGGGGCTCTTGTGCAAAGCTGGCATGTAATGTCAGTCTTACCTTTCAGCCTTGTCAGTGCATAAATTCCTGGCAAACATCAGTGCTGTGTTTTAGGCCAGGGTGACTCAGAATGCCCTTTGAAATTCTTGCTGGTGATCAGAGAGCGCAAACTGCTGCCCTTTTCTCTTGCCTTTGGAAGAAGGCTGACCAAGAGATTGGCCACTAGTTTCTCTTGAGCCTTTGTGCTCAGTCTGAGCAGGTCTCATTACCACGGCCTCCGGTTCACTTGTAGTCTTTTAGATTCAATTAGCTCCAACACCCAGGAAACTGTTGAAGGGCATTTTGGAGCTGGAAAGGTCAGCAAAGAAATATCTTCCAACATGCACTGAGAAAAAAATCTCAAATTCAGAGCTGCAAATGGATTTAGTTGTGCAAAACAAAAGTCAGCGTTTATATAGGCATTAGATAATATGTTGTTGTGTGTTGCCTAAATTTCATCATTTCTCGTTTTAATGACCTATTTCCAAAACACCTACAAAATATAATATAAAAGGTGCTATTTTTTCATGCTTATGCTTTGTGAAAGCTCGTTATTTAGGTTAATTGTGATTTGCTGTTGTTTCTCCCCATGTGTCTGCTTCCTGTGAGGATGACCTTTGTGGGCAGCAGGTGTCAGCGAGAAGGAAATAATATGCCTGAAATCACCTGCAGGGGACATAAAATTCCCAATTAAACCTCACAATGCCTGGATGCATGCAGGAAACTCTGCACGTGCAGAGAATCGAAAGAACTGCCTGAAAAGACAGAACTTTTAACTCTGTTAATGTAATAAGGCAGGCTGAATGAAAGAATCACTTATAAATATGGTTCAAACATTTATTATAGCACAAGCAGGGAAACCTGAACACCTGTTTGTCACTGCAAAATTGATAAGATAAAAAATATATACTGTTTTAGGTCATTTGAGCAAACATTCATGCTTATTGTATAAACATTATTTTACTAATAGCAATCGCTGAAACTAACACGCATTATGAATCAAAAGATTTGATTTTGAGTTTTTTTTTAGTGATACACAATAATATTGTTCATTATAAGTATGCCCTACAGTTATGTCTCCTGCTACTTTAAATGCTAGAGGTCTTTAAAGCAGAATTCTGATTAGCTGATAATGTTTTTATTGGAAAAAATTAGTCGTGAAAGTGATTCCAATGATATTGTTCCTCTGTGCTGTTATCGTTATAGATGTGGTGTGGATTCTGCTATTCTTTTACATTTACAACATTTAAAAATGTAACCTTTGTTTTTTTGTAGCCAAGTATAATGTCCCATACTTGGAATTTCTGTTCTGCATTTAACCCATAAAAGTGCACTCATACACAGCAGTGAGTAGTATACACACACACACACACACACACACACACACCGTAAACATACACCCGGAGCAATAGGCAGCCATTTTTGCTGTGGCACTCGGGGACCAGTTGAGGGTTCGGTACCTTGCTCAAGGGTCTCACCTCAAGGTGGAAGAGATCAATAATCTTTATTGTTATAGTTATTGTCCTTGGTGTGAATGGGCCTTAAAGGGGTCCTATTATGCTCTTTCACTTTTTCAACTTTAGTCTGTAATGTTGCTGTTCCTATTATGCTCTTTTTCAAAGTCTTGATTTTGTTTTGGGGGTGTACTAGAACAGGCTCTCATACTAGGTAGTTCGAAAAACATTGATTCACGTATTTTACATTATTACAACACCTCTCTCCCCAGTCTGGCATGAACGGCTCGAATAGTTCCTGTATCAAATGAAGGCCCGCCTTCTGAAATACGAAATGTGTTGTGATTGGTTAGCTGGGCCAGTGTGTGTTGTGATTGGCAGCATTCGGCACCTGGTCTGGAAATGTCATGCCCCTTACCATGGCTGCCTGCGAGCTTCAGTGTAAATATTGCGTCAAAATCAAATCAATTTGAGCGCGATTTAAACCCGGATGATTGTAACCACTCTAAGTTTGTCTGCCTTGGGAAAGCTAGCGTGTCTCTGACATAGTGATAACACTCGTTGCCTTCTCTAGTGCAGCTCAACCAGGTCTCGTCCCATTCGTCTGTATTTGTGATATCACAAATCCCGGAAAATGTGCGTTGTAGTCCAAACGAGTCGTTCGTTGTAGTTTTTGAAAAGTGATTTCTGTTAAATAAAATATCTCCTTTTGAAGTGTACTTTGAGCTTTGTAACTTTGCAGATCTTTTTTATGCTCAAACAGCAACATTACAGACTAACTAAAGTTGAAAAAGTGAAAAAGCATAATAGGACCCCTTTAATAAGCCTCAGAGCATATATAATCCACCATCTAAAGAAAAGAGCCAACATAACATTTTACTTTTTGCAATATTCCCTGCATGTGAATTCACCCCAATGATATCAAAGACACTGAGAGTATGCGCAGTCAAAGTTATTCAGACGGCCTCTTTACTTTGCTGCTCCCTACAAATTATCAAGAGATTAAAAGGTTGAGAAGAGCATTTGTATGTGTCGAGAGAAATAAAATTATGTGTTAAGTCCTCTTTCCTAGGACATTGGATATGGCGAAGCAGTATCTCTTTAAATTCTCTTTAAATAGCAGCGGCATCATCCAGACAACACAAGGACTGTCTGTCCTCAGAAGTCAGGAGTATATGACTTTAGTTTCCTGGAAAGAGTGTATTTTGGAACAATCACGGGGGATTTAATAAACCGCCTGCCTCTCAAGATGCCTGTGTTGCACGAGATTTATTGAAGAGGTAAATGGATATTGTATCAGGTCAGAAACATGAATGCACACGCACTTTTCCCACAGAGTGGGCTGTCATTCTTTAAACTGAAATTGTATGAATAATGAATGTTATTTTATTATGTGCTTGACTTGCCGTAGTTCCCAGTCTTGACCAATTCTTACGCTACATGGAAACAGAGCAAAGTGGTGCTGAATGCATGACTGGACTCAGTTAAATGACTCAAATTACCTCTTTAATCCACCTCTTGAAATAACTCTCTTCTAATTCATGTGGAATATTCTCGTTCTTTTGGGCTGTGCAGTAACCTAGTGACTATCTTTCTTTGTGATCTCTGACCGCACCAGGAACATAAATGAGCAATAAATGATATTTTAACTGTGAGGAAGAATCAAAGAAGAAGTGTAGAGAACTCATGAATCAAATTAATGGCACTGCCTTTCATCTGCAAACGAAACAATACAAATGGCTGAATGCGTTGCAACACTCATGAATTAATCTTATTCTTGTGAACTCTCTGCCTCTCTGGTTTAAGTTTGACACTGAAGCTGTATTTCAGAGATCCGAATTATAGGATAAGCATCATTTTGATGTGAAGTGATGGGAGATACAACAGTCAGCAGGACCAAAATCAATGATAATCAGATGTGCCTCTACCATCTAATTTTTCTTAGGCTCAATATTTGACAATTAACTGAATAAATCTAAATGGTGGCATTTAGTAATGAAAATGTTGCAGCATTCAAATGTAAATTCATATGTATCTGACATATGTAAATTCATTGGTCCAGGCTGAATGTGGTCCTGCTGTTTTAGTGCATATGAAATGAGTCTGGGCATATTTAACATTACAGATTCATTATGCTCATCTTTAAAAGAGTGCAAAACTCATATTTTAGGAAAAAAAAGGAACTCACATTTGAAGAAAACATGTGACTATTACCATATAGTACGGTATGCCATTTATTTCAAAGGTCATTTTGAATGTACAGAAAACTGGTATTTGTGTGCAGTGTAAATGGCAGAATTTATCTTAAAGGTTAGCATACAATATATTACACTTCTGAAAATGTAGAGATATTTTGAAAAAGGTTAAGTCTAGACCAGAAATGAAATGAAACAAAAACTTTACTTTTGTTTTGTTATGAAGACCCTGAGTGACCGCAAAAATATTTCTGCAATATCCAATTTATATGCATGTGTATTATAGCGATTGATTGGTGGTAAACAGGTGAAGAATGAGTGACCAAAACTTTCCTCAGTTTAAACACCTGAAACCACAATTATATAATTAGCATAAAGATGCAGTCAAATTGTGTAATTGAGTGATTTGGCATTTAATCAATGTATTTATTACCAACTACACATCCTCACTAAAATATTTCATTCAAACTATTTGCTGTAATAGCATCTGGATTAATATAATAAAAGTTAAAACAGCTGTCAATCTCCAAAATCACACACACAAAAAATAAATCAATAAAATCAATAAATTATCATAAAAATGGTCCATATGATAGTTGAGAGTGATAATCATAGCAACGGACGGGACAAAAAAAATCAGTAAATGCAAATTTTTAGACCTGCCACTGCCAATATAATTTGTTTGTTTTTTCTTTATTTTATTACGGATTTTTTATTTGATCTTATTAAACAATGTTTATCATACTTAACTGAAAATTATTTGAATGCTAATTTTTTTTTTTCCTTATTCTTAACTTGTCTTTTTCATTAATAATTATAATAAACAAACTCGTTTTATTAAATATTTTTAAAAATAGTTTACATTTTATAGTTAAATTTTTATAGTTTTCCAATAGCTAAGGTACTGAAATTGGTACCAAGAACTGTGAAATTTTACTAGTATCGGTACAAGCTTGTGCATGGTATAGTGACAAAACTAGTCAAAATCATCCATGGACAACATTAAACACTCTTTTTTTTCTCCTTAAAATTACTGTCATATGGGTGACTAGTTCCGCATCACTCAGCAACTCTAAAGTCCAAGCCTGAGAGATCCATTTGTATTCCAGCAGCGTACACTCTATCCTCTTAAAAAGTTGGCTTCACCAAAAACAAACCTGTAAATAGAAACACATTAAATAGCTGTGCTCATAACCTAGCGCTGGCCTGGTTTTGCTGTGAAAAGACACTCAGGGGTGTACCTGAGACAGTGGAAACATGCTTCAATAAAGGTCTCCAGCATTTGTCTTGTCAGAACGAGTGGTTCTTTGATACTAGCAAAAATGGCCGAGCAACTTTCATGAGGACAGCAGGGTATCTCTCAAAAAAATCTATCCTTCGTCAGTTTGCTGAAGACCTATTGGTATTTCAGATGTGCTACAGTGAACAAAGACCCCCTCCCCAGAAACACAGAGGGCCGATCACGCACTGATCAGAATTCTTATATCTGAACAGGGTCTTTCAGAAAGCAAAGTGCCTGAAGGGTCCGCCAGACACCAATAGGCTGCATAGACTGTCTGCAGTTAGACTCTGAATGGAGAGACAAAAAAAAACAAAAATCAATCGATTCAAGTCTACAAACACTTGACCGTGTATTTTCTATGACATTTACCTTGCAATGAGCATTTGTCAAGTTTTAATACAGTTCTTACAGCAGGAGTAGGTGGTCATGAAGCAGAGTAGAATTCGATATGTTCATGTTTGTTTTACGTATGGCCACATTGGATTGATGAATAATGTATTACGAACAACAATCAATTGCAATCATTTCATGACTTGCAATCATTTCATGACTCGCTCCATATGACTAGTAAGTCAAATCTCAAATAACTGCCCTGATGACTTGTGTTCTACCCGCTTAAATGATAGAAGTACACAATCTGTATTGTTAAAAGCGCTATATAAATAAAGGTGACTTGACTTGACTTGACTTGTCTTTCACTCTGCATGTTGCTTTGATTTGGTCTGTCGTTACTCCATTAGAATCTCCATGTGTTTTTGACACAGCAGGCTAAAGTGGATATTGAATAAAAACGGCTCAATTCCGAGAGGTTATCATCCATCACCAGCAGTGAAGATTTTGTATTAAGAGCAGAAGGAACACATTAATGAATACACCCTAGTCAAGTCAAGTCACCTTTATTTATATAGCGCTTTTAACAATACAGATTGT
>NW_015625587.1:2017777-2023912 GCF_001515625.1 Sinocyclocheilus rhinocerous | reverse complement strand
ATTTTTTTTTTTACTTATTCTTAACTTGTCTTTTTCATTAATAATTATAATAAACAAACTCGTTTTATTAAATATTTTTTAAAATAGTTTACATTTTATAGTTACATTTTTATAGTTTTCCAATAGCTAAGGTACTGAAATTGGTACCAAGAACTGTGAAATTTTACTAGTATCGGTACAAGCTTGTGCATGGTATAGTGACAAAACTAGTCAAAATCATCCATGGACAACATTAAACACTCTTTTTTTTCTCCTTAAAATTACTGTCATATGGGTGACTAGTTCCGCATCACTCAGCAACTCTAAAGTCCAAGCCTGAGAGATCCATTTGTATTCCAGCAGCGTACACTCTATCCTCTTAAAAAGTTGGCTTCACCAAAAACAAACCTGTAAATAGAAACACATTAAATAGCTGTGCTCATAACCTAGCGCTGGCCTGGTTTTGCTGTGAAAAGACACTCAGGGGTGTACCTGAGACAGTGGAAACATGCTTCAATAAAGGTCTCCAGCATTTGTCTTGTCAGAACGAGTGGTTCTTTGATACTAGCAAAAATGGCCGAGCAACTTTCATGAGGACAGCAGGGTATCTCTCAAAAAAATCTATCCTTCGTCAGTTTGCTGAAGACCTATTGGTATTTCAGATGTGCTACAGTGAACAAAGACCCCCTCCCCAGAAACACAGAGGGCCGATCACGCACTGATCAGAATTCTTATATCTGAACAGGGTCTTTCAGAAAGCAAAGTGCCTGAAGGGTCCGCCAGACACCAATAGGCTGCATAGACTGTCTGCAGTTAGACTCTGAATGGAGAGACAAAAAAAAACAAAAATCAATCGATTCAAGTCTACAAACACTTGACCGTGTATTTTCTATGACATTTACCTTGCAATGAGCATTTGTCAAGTTTTAATACAGTTCTTACAGCAGGAGTAGGTGGTCATGAAGCAGAGTAGAATTCGATATGTTCATGTTTGTTTTACGTATGGCCACATTGGATTGATGAATAATGTATTACGAACAACAATCAATTGCAATCATTTCATGACTTGCAATCATTTCATGACTCGCTCCATATGACTAGTAAGTCAAATCTCAAATAACTGCCCTGATGACTCCCTAGTGTATCTTTGAGCGTGATCACTTGGACTGATGTTTGAAACATATGTTTGATTTTAAGTTAACTGTAAGACAAGAACAAATGTATTCTGACTGTCAGTCAATTAAAAAAATTAATAAATTGCATAATATGCAAATAAATAAATGCAATTATTTGCATAGACTACCATTCATAAGTTTTAACAAATTGACAATTTTATTCAGGAAGGATGGATTAAATTGATCAAAAATGACATTAAAGACTGTTACATTGACAAAGACTTTTACAAGACTTTTAAATAAATTTCTATTCCTCAAAAATCTTGAAAAAATGTATCAGTTTCCACACAAATATTAAGCAGCACAACTTTTTTTTATAGCATTAGTAATAATACAAGATATTTCTTGAGCACCAAAAAAGCATATTAGAATGATTTTTGAATGATCATGTGAAGTCTGGAGTAATCACAGAAATAAATTACAGTTTAAAATGACAAAATTACTGTTTTTACTGCATTTTTTATTACATTTATGCAGCCTTGTTGAGCATGCAAGACTTCTTAAAAAAATCTTGCCGAAACAACATTTTTATAAAATTCAAATCAGTTGAATTTGAATTGTGTACCATATATAAAATTATATAACACTCCTCACAGTGAGTGTTACAATGTATAAAATTAAATAGTATGAAGTACCAATTTGTGAGCACATTGTTTTCTAAGCCAGAGCCGGTCTGAATGATTTGTTCGAATCAAATCTACACCAATACCTGCTAATAGTACACAACTAAACAAAGGTCAGACTTGCCAAGCTAACTGATTTGACCGCCATTATTCCAAGTATTGCGAGGAATATGAAAAGCGGGGAGTGAGATGAATCTGAAAGGTTAATGTAAGACATTTGGTTCAGAAGGATGGATGAAGGTGCAATAGGTCATGTCAGTTTTGTGTGTGTTGCTAGAACATCCTTCAAAACACAAGACAAATTCTGACCTTTGACTCATTCCAAATACTTATCTTTTTGATAATTTGATCTCTTTCACATAACTATTAATTTTTGCCTTTATTTTTCTCTTAAACAATATTTAGGTCATTTGTATTGTGATTGTTTCTTTTATTTGATTAATGTAAAGGCTTTGTGGGGTGTACACTGTAAAAAACATATTTTTTGAAGTAAATAATGCAAAGATTATTGGATTATGTTTTACAAGAAAATACTGTTTCAGTCTTTCTACTCAAAAATTTTGTTTAATTCAATGTGTTATTTGCTGTTTCTTTGTAATTAACTGTGAAATTTACCAGCAATTTCTAAGTTGTTTTTACACATTTTTTTTTTTTTTTGAGCGCTAATGTATTTTGTCATCTGTTAAAACCATAGACTGTACCTTACCCATTAAACTGATGATTAGTGCTTTAAACGGCCAGGTATTTCTATTATCAGTGCATGGCCCTCCCTCTTTCTTAAAACGTTTTCTTCTTCACTCATTGTCTCCGCAACAATATTGATGCTGCAGTTTTTTATGAGCGAGTCACTCTTTTGTATCTGCTATGACCTTTTGTTGCTAGGCTTTGTGGTTGCCTGGATACACTCTTTCCCCCAGCAACATATAAATCAGAAGAGATGAGCCATTAACAGATGCAGTAATTTAACTGTCACCCTCTAAAAAGACATGTCCATAAAGTGAGCTTTAGCGGTACATGAAAACAGATTAGATGGGAGATACAGACAGACTTTCCCTGCAGACACTGTGGATGTAGTTAAAGGCTCTGCAGTGCTCTTGTGTCAAGATGGTGAACTATGCAAAGTGGGAAAGAAGTGGGCTGTTTATGTAATGGCTTTTCACAGTGGAGGAGGAGAAGAACAAAGAGATGGACTAGTCCGTGTGTCATGCACCCACATTTGAGACGTACACATCTCTCTAGCTCATCCCCCTACTCACAAGAGTCTTTATTGACTTTTCAGAGCTCTTTCTTGATTTTTTTTTAGGTTTTGCACCACTTTTCTGGTTTGCTCTTCGGGTATTTTCAAGGCTTAAATGATGGCAAAGATTTGAAGGGACAAAACCCAGAGCAAAATGTTGATGAGGATGCTCTACTGGAGGAGAACTACTGGAGTTCTCATTGAGCATTTTACATTCTCTCTGATGTTTCTCCTAAGATCTATTAGGAGAAAATAAAAAAGCTACAGTATAATATTAATGAGAAAATCATAGGCCAGATAATTTGGTCTTGAAAGATGATAAATGCTGCAATTCAACATTTAAATTAAAAGTTGAAAAGTTGACTTTTCATTACAGGCTTTTTATGTCTTGGCGAATCTGAGCAGTGATCTTTTCTGAAACTGAAAAGACAGGATTAAAATCAAAGAAATAGACAAACAAATCTCCATTTACATTTAATCTTCTTGCTTTCTAGAAAGTGGTTCTCAACAGGTTTTGCTTGACAATCCAGATTTTGGAAAACCAAAATTGTAACAAAATGTTACTGGTATTTAATTTTGATGTATTTTCTTTTACCTTACATAGTCTTGTTCGTGGTATCACGACGCATGCGCACGCTTTCCCTGAACGTAAACAATGCTGCTGACGGAGAACATGCATGCGCTGCGCCTTGTTTACGTTCAGGGAAAGCGCACGCATGCGTCATGGTACTCTCCAAAATGGTGGAAGACAGTAACTCTGGGGAGAAGAATTGTTGAATAAAGTCGTTATTTTTGTTTTCTTTGCACACAAAAAGTATTCTCGCAGCTTCGCAAAATTGAATTTGAGCCACTCATGTCACATGGGCTATTTTACCAATGTCCTTACTACATTTCTGGGTCTGGGAACGTTTCAGTTGCGTTGCTGTCTATGCAGGGTCATGCAGAGAGCTCTCGGATTTCATCAAAAATATCTTAATTTGTGTTCCGAAGATGAACGAAGGTCTTACGGGTTTGAAACGACATGAGGGTAAATAATTAATGACAGAATTTTCATTTTGGGGTGAACTATCCCTTTAACATGGGATTCACAAAACGCTTGCTCTTGAAAGATGGCTCTGTACCCAGTTTATTTGGACCAGCTGGCTTCACTGAATCACAACCTGTCAGTATGATAAGTGGTGGAAAGAGTACTAAGAAATTGTGCTTAAGTAAAAGTATTGCTACTTAAGGAATAATTTACTTGAGTACAAGTAAAAGTACTGAAAAATAATATGACTCAAGTAAGAGTAAAAAAGTAGTTTGCTGAAAAACTACTCAAGTTACTGCGTTACAAAGTACTTAAGTATTATTTTTCTATTTTTACCCAAAACGAGACGATGTGAGCATTATGGAACAGGGTTAACCCTAACCCTAACACTCATGTACTTTAATGTCCGTTTCACAAGTGAGACCCAGGAAATCCCTTATATGGACAAATACATCAGATATCACTACAGCTGAATAACATGCAGATAGAGACTATTTGACTGATGAAACATGGAAGACAATAAACACACAATTGCAATGCAATGCTAATTGACATAGCTTGTATCACAGTATAGAATTTTATAAAAAAATATATTTTCTGTCTCACTGTGATAAAAAGCAACATTGAACCACAGAAGCTAACTGTTTTAAACACGACTGATGTTATATAGTGATTTTGGAGCAAAACATGATATTAGTCTCATAAATTGTCATGTTTGACACTATGTTAAGAAAACCTACTACCTATCCCTGTTGCCAGGAGCAACTGTTTTATATCTAATTTTGAAAAGTACATTCACGTATAAGATTATGTGGTTGTTTTTAAAAAGGGCAAAAGCAAAGAAAAGGTTTAAAACAGTGTGAATAGAAAGGTGCCAGTAAAAAATAATGTGGGGTATGGGTAAGGTTGGGCATCGTTTGAATTTTAATTATTCCAATTCTTGTCAATTCCAAATTTCGATTCCAATAAGGTAAAAAAAATATATAATAATAATAATAAATAAATAAATAAATAATCTTAGATATCATCTTATTGCAAAATATTTCATAGTTAGCTGAATACTATGAATGAAAATCAACAGAACACTAACACAAGGATGTGTGTCCAGCAGAGAAAACAGCCCGCGAGTCTTCTTGACTTGAATGGTTTAAAATCACATTGAAAGTGTAGTTTGTAATAATAACAAAGGTGGACTCCAGGCACATTTTCGGTAGGACAAAAAAAGAGCATTTTATTTAACATGTTAACCCATACCTAGGCTTGGGAATCCAAAATCTATTCCAATTCTGGAATAGGATGCTTAAGGTCAGGAATCGCCTACTTGTAATAAAATTACAATTTCGATTCCTCTTATTGATTCCTTTGTACGCATTTTAATACGACTTTAAACCATTCAAGCAAAAGAAGACTCATGCGCTGTTTTCAAAAGAAGACTCATGCACCCTCCGGCTTCAAGTATGAATGAAACATGCACTGCATGTTCACATCGTTTCGTTTTGGATTTTGAATAAATCCAAAACGAATTGTGAAACATTGTTCCACAAATATATTTCTGACAAATCCAAATGGCACACTGAACACCCTGCATTTACATGTGCATCTGGTTTGAATTACATTTCTGGACCAGAAAAGCAAGCACAAAACACAAAAGTAAAAAATAAAAATAAAACATTCACTGAGGACTAACGGCAAAGTAGTAACGAGTTCCATACTAATCATTTATAAATATGGAATTGCAACTTTAAAATAATGTGAAAAACAAACAGCTGTGGGGAGATGTTGACCAGCAAGGCATCCCTCAATATGGTCTTTCTCGCCATTCCTGACGATGGTCTCCCTTCATATCCATTTTCTGAACTGGAAGTTTTGATTGTTTTTTTACCCGAGTAAGACCTGTCTGTTATTGGCTGAAGTGCTGGGCTCCACCCCAGAAGTTTGAAAAGTGCCCGTCAAACGCCAGCTCGCTCTGTTTCTCCATCGGCGCCTCCTTTGTCTATTTTTTTTTGTACTTTGTACTTTTGGTGAAAAATAAATGTAGCGAAGTTGAATACTTTAGTTGTATTCTACTCAAGTAAAAGTAAAAGTACCACAATT
>NW_015625587.1:1992964-2014716 GCF_001515625.1 Sinocyclocheilus rhinocerous | reverse complement strand
GTGCCAGTAAAAAATAATGTGGGGTATGGGTAAGGTTGGGCATCGTTTGAATTTTAATGATTCCAATTCTTGTCAATTCCTAATTTCGATTCCAATAATAATAATAATAATAAATAAATAAATAAATAATCTTAGATATCATCTTATTGCAAAATATTTCATAGTTAGCTGAATACTATGAATGAAAGTCAACAGGCTAAAAGAACACGTACACAAGGATGTGTGTGCAGCAGAGAAAACAGCCTGTGAGTCTTCTTGATTTGAATGGTTTAAAATCACATTGAAAGTGTAGTTTGTAATAATAACAAAGGTGGACTCCAGGCACATTTTCGGTAGGACAAAAAAAGAGCATTTTATTTAACATGTTAACCCATACCTAGGCTTGGGAATCCAAAATCTATTCCAATTCTGGAATAGGATGCTTAAGGTCAGGAATCGCCTACTTGTAATAAAATTACAATTTCGATTCCTCTTATTGATTCCTTTGTACGCATTTTAATACGACTTTAAACCATTCAAGCAAAAGAAGACTCATGCGCTGTTTTCAAAAGAAGACTCATGCACCCTCCGGCTTCAAGTATGAATGAAACATGCACTGCATGTTCACATCGTTTCGTTTTGGATTTTGAATAAATCCAAAACGAATTGTGAAACATTGTTCCACAAATATATTTCTGACAAATCCAAATGGCACACTGAACACCCTGCATTTACATGTGCATCTGGTTTGAATTACATTTCTGGACCAGAAAAGCAAGCACAAAACACAAAAGTAAAAAATAAAAATAAAACATTCACTGAGGACTAACGGCAAAGTAGTAACGAGTTCCATACTAATCATTTATAAATATGGAATTGCAACTTTAAAATAATGTGAAAAACAAACAGCTGTGGGGAGATGTTGACCAGCAAGGCATCCCTCAATATGGTCTTTCTCGCCATTCCTGACGATGGTCTCCCTTCATATCCATTTTCTGAACTGGAAGTTTTGATTGTTTTTTTACCCGAGTAAGACCTGTCTGTTATTGGCTGAAGTGCTGGGCTCCACCCCAGAAGTTTGAAAAGTGCCCGTCAAACGCCAGCTCGCTCTGTTTCTCCATCGGCGCCTCCTTTGTCTATTTTTTTTTGTACTTTGTACTTTTGGTGAAAAATAAATGTAGCGAAGTTGAATACTTTAGTTTTATTTTACTCAAGTAAAAGTAAAAGTACCACAATTTAATTATACTCAAGAAAGTAGAAAAAATGTAAAAATGTACTCAAGTACTGTAACGAAAGTATTTGTAATTAGTTACTTTCCACCTCTAGATAAATAATAAATGTTTATATGTTCTATCGAGCATTCAAAATACGGAACTATGGCAATGGGCTATCGTTTCCAACACGAGCTGTACACGGTAGACCAATCACAACAGATTGAATCATCTGACCAATCAGAGTAGGCTCACGGAAAGTTGTTTAGAGAGACTGAATCTTAGAGCTGTTTCAAATGAATTGTTTGAGAATCATTGGAAAATAATATTAAATGCATATTTTGAGAAAACAAAAGCGTTTTTTGAACTTGCATGCATGTAGACCTATTGTAGGAGACTCCCAAAACAATATTAGGGACCTTACAATGGCATAATAGGGGCACTTTAACTGTATTCAACCCTATTTTTAGGTTGAGACCCACCAGCTGAAAACCACTTGTCTAAGAGCATCAATTGAGACATTGAAGTGACTTCATTTTCAATGAAACTAGCAACATATTCTCACATAAAAATATCAGTTTGTACAAGTTCTATATGCTCGCTCATACAAACATACTGCTTTCTCAAATAGTTAATTGCAAAGCAAAATCTATTTGAAGGTCACTGGAAAAATAAGATCTAGTAACCTATGCGTGAAAAGTTAGCTCCGGCCAGAGGCTTTGACCAAGTGTGTCAATCAATGAGATTAGTGATCCCCTCATCCTCCCTTGGGCTCAAAAAAGCAAAGACCTGAGAAACAGCCAGTCACTTATTGCATTACACTTTCAATTCAGCCTAATGAAATCCACTATGCTGGACAATGGGCAGAAATTATATTTGAGCAATGGATGACCAGCCTTTAGATCGAGCCCCTCCGCCGCACCCCTGCCTCTTAACTCGCTCACCGTCTCTGCAAAGGCACAGCGAGAACATCTGTAAAGATGGAATTTGCTTTAAAGATAATTTTCCTAATTAAGCAACACAAGAGTTAATTAAAAGCTGGTCTGCTTTAATTACAGTGATTCTCGCTTGCGCACTCTCCCTCTCTCCGACTGAACAATGAGTGGCACGTAGAGCATGAAGAGCTGAGGTGTGGAGGGACTGCGTTTTCTGTGAGGCCGAAGCAATATAACCTGATTGATGGGCTGTGAATGTCCCTTCAGTATCGCCCTGTTTGATGTAGCCAAAGTTTTTGCTCCAACGCTGCCCCCTTGCCCTCTTTGATTTTTCCCCCTCTTTCTATGTCTCCATCTCAGAAGCGCTGACAGTTTGTGTGTTTCTCCTTTCCCGGATGCAAATCTGTGTGCTGGCTAACGTCCTGTAGGAGAAATGAGCGTTAATCACATTAAGATACAAAATCTAGATTGATCTTCTTAAAGAAGTGCGGGAAGAGATGGTGGCGTCCCGTCCACAGAATGGCTCCAGTGCTGATGTGTATTTCTCCATACTTGCTGCATTGGCAGGTCTGCTCGCATACAGCGCCAGATTATTGTTTGTATCAGGGAGCAAGAGCATGGCGGTGACAATAAGCAAAGGCAGATATGAAGTTAATTAAGCTCTTATGCCTCTGAAGGCACAAGCGGTCACAGAGAAGCTTCCTCTATAAATCAGATACACACTTCAGATGGTGAAAGCTTCTCACAAACCCTGAACCTCTGGGATATGATGAGCCTTTTTTGTAGTAATGTTTGGTGGGTTAACTTTTCTGCCTGGGTCAACTTGTTGAAGGGATAGTTTACCCAAAAATGAACAATTTGTAATTTACTCATCTTCATGTCACTCCAAACCTGCATTCTTTTCCATGCAGTTGTACAATGAATGGGGACCGAAGCTTTCCAAAAAGGATGCAAAATCCCCATAAAAGTATTATTTTTAGTCAGATCTTTTGAATGAATCGTTTAACCCTGTTGTTCACAAAATCAAAATCATTCAGCCCGATTCTTGAGCTCAACTCACTGAGTCAATGATCCAGTCACAGCAGTTAACAGCTTACTGGAAGGGAAGATTATCAGTAAATAGCAACAAATTTGTCCTCACATAAAATGATCGCATAGCTTCAGAAGACTTGGAAGATAGCATCGTATGAACCATTTTATGGAGATTTTATTGTGTTGCCACTTCTGGATCCAAAATATGAATCCTAAAGAATAACAGTGGAGAGCAAATGGAGATTTTTCTACTAATAACAGACTCCAGTAATCTCACATGTGTCTTTTCAGAAGTTTCAGAAGAGATCACTGCTCAGATTTGCCAAGACACCAAAAGTCTGTTATTAAAAGTCATTTCGATTCCCAAAATCTTTCAGAATCAATGATCCAATTACAGTGGTTACAACAGCTTACTGGAGGGGAAAATTATCAGTAAATAACAACAAATTTGTCTTCAAACAAAAAGACTGCTTCAGAAGGAATATAGTGCATGAGTCGTACTGATTGTTTTTATGGAAGTTTTGCATCCTTTTTTTTTTTTTTTTTGATGCTTGAAAGCTTCAGTCGTCATAAATTTTAATTTATAAAGAGTTTCAGAATTTCTCCTTTCATGTTTTGCAATAGAATAAAGTAGAGGTGTGGAATAAAATGAGAGTGAGGAAATTGACAAAATTATAATTTTTGGGTGAAATGTTACTTTAAACACTCACCAACTGTGGTTTTACATCGAAGTGTCACTGTTGTGTCATAGTCCTTGTTTTTCTTTGCCTCTCTCTATGGACAGAGAAAATCCTTTGTTTACTGGGAAACAGACATTTTCTCTGCTTCCACATCTCCCTTGAGGACTGGCAGAGGGGACATCCAAAAATCAATGGCAATAAAAGAGCTGTGAAAAGAGGCATACAAATTACGGCACTTCATCAACACACAGCAGCTCAAACAGTAACTCATTCACCCCTCTCAGAGGTCTAACAGACTTCTTCAACCAAAAAACAATACACACGATCAAGACACCATACAGCATGAAGAAAAATAAAAAAACCTTTGCTGAATACCTCTGGGATGCTGATTGTGGGGGGAAAAAATGGAGCTCACCTGTTGTCACAAGATACAAAGACAGCGAATAAACATGAAATTTGAATAAACATGGTTCCACTGAAAAAGTATAATTTGCCAAAAATGTTCTCTGCCTCCTGATAATTGAACCAGATAATAGTTTGTGTTCCTAGTGATGGAGTTTTTCATTCACTTGCTGATAATTGAAACCAATCTCAGATCATAAATATAGCTCTGTGAAGTTATTTATTTATTTATTTTGTTTTTCTCAAAATGACTCATGACTGACATTTAAAAACGTGCATTTAAACGTACAATATCATTGATTTTAGAAAGACTTTTCCCCGGCCCATCTTAAAACAAAACTCCCATTCTGACACAAAGAATGCCACATTTTCATGCAAGTCTCTCAAAATAAATGATTAATAATTCAGACCCCTTATACAAGATTGAATGACTGTACACAACAGCACAGGTCATGCTCTATCAAAACAAATCCCTCTGTAAACATTTAGTTAATTTCTGGCAGGTTTCCCCTCCACACCTTATGTATTTTGATTTATTTACCAGTTTAAAGCCTTTGAGTCGATGAAATATCGATTCTCATCTCTGAATAATACTGTTTCAGCAGAGAGTTTAATAAAGAGATTTTTACACTCAGTGTAGTGTTCAATGACTCCCTTAAGGCCCCACACCCAACCATTTGCCTCCTAAATCTGACCTCACTTAACCGGGGTATAACTAATAAAACTTTTCTCTCAGTGAATAGAAAGGTTTCCTTGAGCACTGAGAAATGTAAAAAAACTGAGAAATGTAAAAAAACAAAAAAATTATTTAAATATGCTGATTTGGTGCTCAAGAAACATTTTTGATAAATAGAAAGTAAAATAAATAATGAAACAGAAATCTTTTGTAACATTACAAATGTCTTTACTGTCATTTTTTATCAACTTAAAGTATCCTTGTTGAATAAAAGTATTTATCCCGAACTTTTGAATGGTAGTGTATCACAGTTTCCACAACAGCAGCAGAAACTGTTTTCATTCAACATTGATAATAATAAGAAAAGTTTCTTGAGCATCAAATCAGTATATTAGAATGATGAGGGATAATGTGACAATAGCTGTTTCCGTCCACGTTTTTTTATGCAAAATTTGGGATATTGTATAAAATAATGCTGAAAGGAAACACCAAGATATGCATAAATTGTAAAAATGTGCATAAAAGCGTAAGCGATCAATTGAGGCAAGTCATTCATGATGTACGAAAAAAGAACCAACGTTTCTTCTTAATGCAGCAACTTCCATTTTTATTACAGATATTTTGTGCCAGTTTTCCAGGAAGTGACCATTTTGTTCACTTGAACACATGGGATAGAAACAGTGCTTAACTCGCAAATGTGTTATGTGACATTCCAAGTTAAATTCGCAATTTTGGATGAAAATTCAAATTCAGCTTTGCCATCACAGGAATAAATTACATTTTTAAAATATGTTATAATTTAAATGTTATTTTAAATTGTAATATTTTACAACTTTTTTTACTGTATTTTTGATCAAATAAATGCAATCTTGGTGGGGGAAAAAAGAGACTTCAAAATGGTAAAAATCTGCTAATATATGCTTTTATATACACACCAACACATATATTGTATTAGATTTCATTATATTACAAAAACTAGATATAGCCTATAATAAAATGTTGTTAAATATAACAAATAAAGCTACATTCTTATTTCCACACTAGTTTAAACCATTTAACCTTGTGTTTTCTTATAAGTCTCATTTCTGAAGTCTGCATACCAATAACCTCCAATATTTACCTGTGCCTCCAAATAAACCAGACTGACGAAAACAACAGACACGACAGTCTCCGCTCGGTAGGATTATACTAATTGTCTCTGCCAAACATAACTGCCCCCCTCCCTCGACTCCACACCCTACACTCCCCAGAAATGTGCAACGCTCTGGGGAAGAGTTGAATGCAGCTGCCACTCCCACTTTCTCCATATTCACACACTCCTGTCAGCTTGCTGGAGAAAGAGAGGCAGATTTAATAGGATTTGAGGCCGCAGGCAGGCCGCAGTGTTTTTACAAAGGTGAACCGTTTGTTTGAAGATGATACACACGCAGCCCCTAGGGAAAGAAAAAGCCAACACTGAAGCCGTTTGGAAGGCTAAAGCTGATTTGATTCTGTTGTGGCACTTGGGGAAAAGGTTACATTCTTTCAGTACTTCACCATTCCGCCGTTCTTAATGTTTAGAAGCATGTTTTGGAAACATATTTTAAGCGCAAAATTATGAAGACACCCAATTATTGCTATTCAAATCAACTTTGAATAGTCATACACAGCGAATTCACGGAGAAAGAACTGCACCAACAGATGGCGCCATTTATTTGAGCTGTCTGTTGTTTTAGAGCCTAATGCACTGATACAAATTGTACGAATCCCGTGCAAACATGCCCACAAATTTATGCTAAATGCTAGTTGTGGTCAGTGCAGCAGACTAACCCAATCTGGCGTACTTTAGTAAAAAGGCACTTTGCGCTAAAATACAGTGCACAAAAGAACAGACGACTAAGATTCTGATATTGATATCATAGGCGTAGTCTTGAGTAATATGGGTCTGAAATATGCTGGTCTTTTAAAGTTGTCGAAATTGTCGCTGTAATTACATTTAATGACTGTTTTTAGTGTTGAGACATTGCTGTCATAGTAATCTAAGGTGCCATGGCACTCTACGCCTGAAATTTGTGGCTGGTATTTTAACTATCAGTGTAAAAAGATAATTAACGGCAGCAAGAAATAACACACACAGTCTTAAGCCAATGCAATACTACATTTGATACCATATATTTATATCTGGCCCTACTACTATGAGTCTATCAGATGCATAAAGGAATGAATAATACGCCAGTTATCTTGTCAAATGTGACATTTATAAGCTCTTTCACCTTTCTGTCATGCACACACACATACATGCCCTCCATTTTCATTCATGCATTCAAAGAAGTTTCAAAAACTCAGTTTCCTGATTGACGTTTCACAGTTCGTGAGCGTTGGCCCCATGATCATGCGTGTTTATGTTCTTCCACCGAGCCATTTTCAGTGCATCAGCAGATTTCAAGGTCAATTTGATTTATTCGAACATATTAAGATCTTATTTCTCAGCAAGACGCAGGGCTAGGAGCAGCTGTCCTGGACCGTAAGGGGTTAACAGAAGACAAATAACCTTCTGCGGATCTTGCCTCCACAGTGAGCCCACTGTCCCGCATTATAACCCCAGTCCCTGAAATCTCTCCAGGCTGTCGCTGTGGCTCTAATACTGCCTCTATTTGGGAAGGAACATCTTGCATGTTTCGCTATATTGAATCGGACTGGTTTATCAGTGTACATTTGTGGCTGTGAGCTTGTGCACCTGCATACTAATCATTTTGTGTCTTTGTATGTGTTTCTGTGCAAGAATGTTCATAAGCACGGTGTTTGTTGTCTATCTGCACACAGGTTGGCTTACCCAAGGCTTTTGGCTGATAGTGCAGTGCCACCAGTCGTCAGCTGACAGGAACTGCATGTGCTCGTGCGCAGTGAATCCTCTCGATCCTCTGTGGTCCATTGGACGGAGACAAATTGATATTGGCACTAGCTGATTCACTGTTACTCTGCATGGGCTGTTTTCTCAGATAGACAAAATTGGCACACACAAACAAAAGGAAGCACCTCTTGTTCTGTCTGTGACTCCATCTTGCGGTTGCCAATTATCTCTTTCTCTATACTTTGCGACTGACCATTGTTGTGGAAGCTGTGGTACAAGCTACTGATAATTTAAAGTAGTTAAACTACAGTTAAGCGGCGCTTTTTTTTTTTTTTTGCAAGTAGGTTTGATAGTTCCATTTAAATGGAAAGAAGGGGCAACAATCAAGCTACCATATAGTTTTAATCTTTTTAAATATTAGTTTAGACTAAATACCAGCAATAAAGCTAGAAAATTAATACATTTCCATAAATCATTCTTAAACAGAAAAGAACAGCGACATTTAACTAAATATATTATTTTGTAGAATTATTATGATAAATTTACTATGATTTGCTATACAAAAATAATGGTGTAATATGCTGATGGATTTAATTACTGAGTCATGTTTTGATCCTGGACAAATATCTGATGCAGTTCTATCAGAAAACAGAAGAATAATTAAGTAAATTCTTTGTGCATTTAAATGAACTGTTCAAACAAATAAATTAATAAGAATGAATCTAATGCTGTGTATGAGAGAGTGGACAGTTTAGTAGTTGTGTTTATTCCTTCAGATAAAAAAAGTTGATGCATAATGCTAATAAACTGAACTTGTGAATTGTTTTATGAAGCAAATAATTGTAAATGAAGAGTCCAAAAGAATAAATCCACGATAATTAATTGAATGAATCCAATGGTACATATGAGAGAGTGGACAGTTTAGTTTTGGTATATTTTGGTATATATTTTTTTATTTTAGTTTTTTTATTATACTTTCAGCAACAACAAAAAAATGAATCCAATGAATCCAATGGTACAAATGAGAGAGTGGACAGTTTAGTTTTGGTACATTTTTTTATTTTATTTTATTTTATTATTTTACTTTCATCAAAAAAAAAAAAAATGAAGTACAATACTGATGACCTGCACTGAACTGGTGAAATGTTTTATGCAGAAGTTGAATGAAGTGTCCACATGACGTAAACACAAGAATAAAACAGATTTTCCAATGCTATGTACAATACGAGAGAGAAGACTGTTTATGGGACTCTTTTGTAAAGCTGTTATGAGATCACATGCATACATTTTAATGCACTTAAGTGCATAAAAAGACACATGTCCAAGGAGCAATAGTCTGAAATCAGTCATGATGATAGAGGACAGAATTGTGGACAAATAGGGATTAAATCTGAAGTCTAAAGACTGTCCATCCTCTCTTTTGACACCCCTCAGAGCCAGATCAAGAGAGAGAGAGCCAATGAGAGACGATCCGATAAGAATCGGTGTCAGCTCAGGTGATATCACAGCTCCACTGAGTCATGCATTTCCTCAGAGGAAAACATTCACCCAGCACCCAGTATAAATACACCCCACCCACCCAAAACCATTTCCTGCCTGATAAAGATCTATATTCCTGATGGAACTGGGAGAATGGACATATAATAATGAAACTCTCCATTGGAGAGAAACGAGAGGAGGAACAGTGTGTTCTTAGTCTCAGTTGTGCTTATTTCTCTTCATTTTGTCCCCAACAAACATGGACTGTGTGACAAGATTCATCACCCTGTGAGGAAGAGTGAGAAACCGTAATGAGACAGAGAGAGTAAGAAAGTGTGAGAGAAGAAAATAGCGAGGAAAGGTGTGAGAGAGAGATTAAAGTGGTGATAACCTTGTTTTTGTCCAAGAGACGGAAGCCCTTACTTCCTAAAGGCCAGTGACCATAAGGAATACCTTCTGTAGACAGAACAGAGAGCACATCAGGGTATTCTGTTCGTAATGTCAAATGACATAAGCATTTACTGTAAAGATAATTCATGAAGTTTCTTCCACTTTCTTTTATTGCATAATGGAGGTATTGCATAGTCACAGTGACCCTGCTGTCGTCAGCCCAAGCCGGTCTAAATTACCTCGAGATTTTATAATATTTGGAGAAGCAATCTGTTGGCATTCCCATTCATCTCAATGACAGTGTTCTGGCTGGTATATGGTTCCCTTAGAACAGTGGTTCTCAACCTTTTTTGGGCCAGCGACCAACTATCCATTAGCCAGGTTCCTCAGCGCCCCCACCCAAAAAAGGAGATAAATGTCTTTCCTGACTATTAATGTTGGTTATTATTGTTTTTATAATAATATAATAATATATTATTTATTTATGTATGCCCTTCTTCATCTTCTTAAATAGTATTATATGTTTAAACGTATGCAATGGTTACAAATTTGACATTCAAAATTATGATGTAGGCCTACCTTATCACAAACAGCAGCCAATCAACAAACAAGAAACATTCTTATTAATTATTCCAAAAAAAAAAAAAACGACAGATTTATCTGGTATACAGCAAATGTCTGGTTTGTTTAGCAATATCAGTTTTATTATTATGTCTGGATGCTAGACACTTGAGTTCACAGGAAGTTCGCCAAATCGCTAACAGTAAACATGAGTAAAAGCTTGAATACGCTACACGACTTTTAAAATTTAAAAACTGGGCATCATACACTATATGACTTAGGATCACACACCACCAGACTTTCAAATCGTTCCAAACACAACAGACTTATGCAAAAAAACATGCCTTGTCCAGACTGTTGGAAAGCAAAAAAAAACAGCAAAAATTTTGCAATATTATGCCCCTTTTTACAAGATGTAATTTAAATCTCATGTGTCCCCAGAATGTGTCTGTGAAGTTTCAGCTCAAAATACCCCACAGATCATTTATTATACTATGTGTAAAATTACCCTTTTTGGGTGGGAGCAAAAATCAGCAGTATACATTTTAATGGCCATCAATGGAGACATACTTTTTGCAGCCAAATGGCACCGTGCTGACCAACCAGACCTTTACCCCTTGAGCTGGTCTTGAGCCATCCATACTCAGTACTTGATAATTGTTTCAGCTAAATTAGAATTATTTTTGCATTACAAAAATTATGTTTCTCACTTTGTGCTGTATCATGCAGCTGAAGAATTTATTCAGAATTCATTAGTATTCATACCCAGATCGATCACACCACTTTGTCAGCCTCTTGACCACTTTATCTCTGTCCTGCCACTTTAAAGGCAACAGATAATTTCTAAATGAAAAATTTGGCATCATTTACCACAGTGCCCAGGTGTGCGCAATCATTTGAACCCGACTTGAAATGGATAACTCATGTCAGCCAACAGTGTACTCACTTACCAGGTGACATAAAGTCAACAGCTCTACTATTTGAAGAGGGCCAACTAGAACATGATGAGCCTGGTGGTCTGCAGAACAAAAGGACCAGGTGTGTTAAACAGGTGTTTTAACATATTCAGTGCTAACTAAACCTAGGAGGCCTATAATAAATGGAGAAAACAGTCCGTTAACATTGCCTTTGGTTTCAATGGCAGCAGCTCTGGTGCAGAACATGATTACAAATGTGCTATCTTTGCTTATGATAGAACATGGCATACAGAGCCAAACAAGGCGTAATTGCCAGTGCTGATTAAGAACATCCATAGTCCAAAACCCATTACAAGTGAATATCCTGAGCTGTGAAAGGCAGATTTTGAAATTCTTTTGAATTCAGTTAACAATCCATTGCTAAATTACACTGGAGAATATACCCCACCCCCTTTTTTTATTTGGATGTCTAGAGGAAGTTGAATCTGTCATGGTGGGCCACCTGTGGTATCACACCTATTACATTAATAAAACATAGTCCTGATCCCATTGCCACTTCTCGTATGTCTATACAATAAATATTCTATTATTTCACACCTCACAAAATGACCTGCACAGCAATCGGGCACTTGGACATCACGTTTAGATGGCAGAAGATCAATAATTTTGTTCCTACATCATGAATGATGGAAAACGAAACTTATTTGAGCAGAAGTGAAAGACACTAAAAGATTCACTTGCCTCCCTCTGGGGTCAGTGGTCTCGTCCGCCTACTTTGTGTCTTTCTCCTGATGGCGGATCTGCACACATTGGCGGTGGGAGGGCTGACTCACTGCCTCATTGCACTGAATGGCCTCTTATGGGTTTAATTGAACAAGAACAGGAGCTGTTGGAAATGCGGTGTGCGTGTGTAAGTGTGTGAATAGGTATGCATAACAGGGCACTATTTAGCTGTCATCCATAAAAAATTGCATGTAATTGCTCATCCCTTTAGAAGAAAGATGAGAGGGTGCAATCACTGTCATCAGCGACTGCAAGCTGACAATTGCGCCAACAGACAAGGTTATAATACCTCACCTTCTGATAGAAATATGTTATGATCACAGGACTGTCACAGGAAGGAAAGCATGTGTTGCTGTCAGATGCTTATGTCAGTGATTGTCAGTTCATTGGCCTCGAGCCCCCTCATGCAAAGCCTGCTAAAACACCTGGTGATACAAAAGTGTGTCCTCGATCAATCACAAAGAAAGTGTGTGGGCAGCAGAGACATCAGTGCAAGAATGTCCTCTTCTTGTACAGTAAGTTCTTGTAAGTTCTTACTTGGGTTAATTGAATCTTTATTTTTCCCTTTATCATCCCGTGTCGTTGTCAACGTGGAGGGCCGTAATTTAGGGGCAGCGAACTGAAGCTTCAGCAAGCTGTAACTGTAGGTACATTTCACTCTGCGGAGACCCTCGTTGGGAGGAAGGGGGCAGGAAGGGAGACGGGATAGGAAAATCAATAAAGTCATCAAACAAGAATTGCACTCTGAAATGACTTCTTAAGTCCCATCAGCCAGAGGTTGAGGAGTAGAGGGGACTCGGGAAATGACTTTTAAACGTCCTTCAGTGGCGCTGACACTCAATCCACCTCTGTGTTACCTTCATTGAATGGAGCCCGACACTGTAAATGTGTTTGCCTATTCTCAGCCCCCTCTTCTTCAACTCCAAGTACACAGAGACACAATGCCTCGTTACCACAGTTCAGACTTACAGTAAAGTCCATGGGGCTCCTTTATGTTTAAAGATATACATATATAAATATAAAGATATCGCCACCTTGGAATTATAGGGTTCTATCTGCATTCTAAGCAGTTTTGAGATATTGAGCTTCAAAGCTTTTGCATTCCATATAGCAAAAATTATATGGGGAACAAGTCTCTTTCATACATGAAAATGACAGAGAACCTAAATGTATTCTAAATGTACAATATCAAAATCCTCTCAAATTTGTAAACTGGGATTTTTGGAACAGGTGAAATGCAGATAGAAACTTCTAATTCGAAAAAATAATTTTCAGGTTGGAATTAAGGTTCTTGCAGAATGTTCATTGAAGAAATAATTTTCAAGAAATACATACAGTTTACTTATAATTGGTTTTAAAACATAAAATTAGTGGTGTAACAATGTGTCGACATGTATGATAAAGGTAAATGTAATACTTTCTGACATTTCAGTGTTTCCCATACATTGATTTATTTGTGGCGGCTTGCCACAATATCAACAATGACTGCCACAAATAGATTTTCCAAAATGCTTTTACTTCGTTGAATAAACATGAGTTCAGCACTTTTCAAAGTCTAAACGAGGTGCGGGTGTTTTTATATGAATGTATCTTTGTAGGGCACCGACTGTCTTTAGAAAAGTTTCGATGTCATTTTCATTTAAGCTTAAAAAAAAAAAAGCCTTGACCACTGACACAGAAGCTAGGATAGGTGTGGTATGTGTTGGGTATGTGTCATTATTATATTATTATAATTACTATTGTCATTACATCATTATTATTATTATTATTACTTTTATTTTTATTGATATTACTGTTGCCGTCATCACAAGGTATTATTGTTATCATCACCATCTTTAGTATTATTATTATTATTATTATTATTATTATTATTATTATTATTATTATTATTATTATTATTATTATTATTATTATTATTATTATTATGCATGTTAGTACTACTTAATACTACTACTATTATTCAGATTGTCATTGCTGTTTATTTTCATTGCTGTTATTATCATTGCTGTTCTATTGCTGTTTTTGTGTTTTGTGTTCACCGTATGTCGTATGTTTTGCACTCTTAATAAAAAAAGAAAAAAAAGAAAAAGAAATCGCTACCTGATTGCTTAATCCTAACTCCACACCTAACCCTAAACCTGCCAATACTAGGAGGGTAGTAATCTGGCAGGGGTCAGAATTGGGCACAACACCGCCACACATAGAGTGTAAGTCTGTGGGAAATACTGCATTTATTTCATATTTCATATAATTTTTTTATTGTTCAAGTTAAGCATTAAAGGCAGTGCTAAATATTTTGTCTATTGCAGATGTTAATTTTAGGCAGGAATATGGTGGGTAAACAAACACATTATTGCAGTAACAGTTTAAGCAGCTACTGTAATACATCTGACAAGGATTTTATTCCACAGAAAGTGGGACAGGTAAAATTGCTTTCTCTCTAAAGATCAGTATGGCCAAGATAACATGCTAATATTTATTGTTGTAATTAAGACCCCATCAATTAAATTGTTGACTATTTGACCTTTTAGGGATAAATATTGTAAAATATAAGACTTCAAACTGCAAGAAAACAGACAATGTTTTAGCTAAGTTGTTTCACAAAGTTTAACACTTAAATTCATGAATGTTTTGTCAGTCATTACATATTCGGGTCTTTAGCGACCCGGACCTATGTATCTAACACGGATGGATCTCTAACTGCTGCAATAGCTTAAAACGTTCATGATATTTTAATAACAATTACACAAAAAATAAAATAAAGCATATTTCGTTACCTTTTGAAACTTAGAATGGTTCAATTTAAGCAGATGATTTCAAGTATACCCGGCTGCAGCCTGCAGATCGGGGCGGGGCTGCACGTGATGGAGTATATTGTTTAAAAAGCTAAAAATGCTGTGCAGTTTTAGCCTTCATTATAATGCACAGTTGTTTATTGTAAACTTGACTCACTATGTCTGTTTTAGTTAATCACGAGATGTTAGCTGCAAGTTTAATCTTCTGGACCAGTCGAATTCACAAATTAATCATTGGGACATTCTAAAACGCTTAACGTGAAAGTAGTGTCACGGTCACTCGGGGAGGAAGGAACGAGGAGACGCAGGAGAACACTTCAACTAGGATTTAATTCAAATGAACAAAGGATAACACACACAGCAACTCTGGGATGACATTTAACAGCTGACACTAGAGACATCAAAACACAGGGCTTAAGTAACAAGGGAGGAAACGAGGAAATTAATCAACATAACGAGGAAACAAGGGAAACACAGGTGGAATCAAATAAACATAATGAGGACAGGAACAGGAAGACCAAAAAAGGGCAAACAGGAACATACACGTGACAAGTAGGCTATGTGGCTTAATGCATTAAAACGGTGTTTTAAAAAGACCAAACTCAGTAAACACATTATTAATAAAGCATTCTATTCACAGACAAGCAGATATGAGCCCAGAATACAAACGCAACGCGTTTAATTATGTGTTAAGCGTTTTCCTCCCATAGCCTGCTTGTCTTAAATAGAATGCTTTATTAAAAATGTTTTTAATTTTTTTTAATCTTTTTAAAACACGTTTTAATGCATTACGCCACCCCACATGAAAACATACTATAATTTATAATAAATAAATACATAAGTTACTTTTTGAACCATACTATAGTAAAGTGTATTATACTGTATATAGTATTTACAACACTTTTTAATGAATGCATACTGTAGTATTAACTATAGTGAACTGATAAACTGTAATAAATACTGTAGTATACTTTAGTTTTTACTACAGTAAACTGTAGTGTATTGTAGTATAATATACCCTATAGTTGTAGAAAACTTAGTACAGTATTGGGTAAAGTAATTTGTTTCTATTAGTATAGTTGTTATATTACCACAGCAACTATAGAATTACCACAACAAATTAATTCAAGCACTTTACTATAGTATGGTTCAAAAACACTATTTACTATAAATTACTATAGTATTTTTTCATGTGGGACGTTAAGCGTTTTCCTTATAGGCTAATGGTTTTCTATGGGAGGAAAACACTTAAGTCAACACGTAATTAAACGCATTGCGTTCTTATTCTGGACTCATCTGCTTGTCTGTGAATAGAATGCTTTATTAATAATGTGTTTACTGAGTTTGGTCATTAAGCCACGTTAAGCGTTTTTCACGTTAAGCGTAGATGTCCCGAATCATTCCAGCTGGTTGAAAAGAATCGGCTCAATAATGGTCACAAAATGGGTATCGGAGATGATACCAATTTAATATATTTATATTAATTTAATATAAATAGATGATACTTTATAAAGTTTATCTCAATATTTGACCGCGGTGGCTGTGAGATTGTCGGATCTGGTTTGAGCTATAATGAGTCAAAATGTAATGTTTTCCAATCGACTGCAATTTTGGCCGCCCCTGAAACCGGTCATATCAGAAGTTATACATGGCTTATTCAAGGATGTGCATTTATTACATGGACTGAGCAAAAACATTTAAAAAGTGTCTAAAATGCGTGCGCAGATATAGATATAGATACAGATACAGCAACAGATTCCAGGTGTTCTTTCAGAATCATCACTGGCCTGTAGAAATAAAAGGTTCTCGATTTCTTCACTTTAAAATAACGAGGAACAGCATATTTTCCTGAAATAAAGGGGAGGAAAAAGTCTATGCTTTGCAATGTAGTGAAGAAAATTAAAGTTTCATAAAAATTAAAATGGCACACAGCAGACACATTAACCTATTGCAGTGTCATTTATCAACTGCATGACAGATAATTATATGTAACTATAATTGTCTTGCCATGCTATATAAATTAAAACAATACTGATACATCCTTTTCATTTAATTTCTCATACTCTGATGAAATAATCAAATTTTCAAAAATTATTTAATTCATAATTCATTCCTCTATCTGAAGACCTGATCCTACCACTGTGGATAATCAACCCAATTCATTTATTAAATGTAGTGGGTTGTTCGTCTGTTAGCCTAAAGCAAAACAATAATTTAGGGACATGGCGAGCTGCAGGCTAATGTAATGTTGTTTTTTTCATCTGTGCATTATAATGAAGGCTAAAACTGCACAGCGTTTTTAGCTTTTTAAACAACATACTCCATCCTACACCAACTACGCACTTATTTCCTATCATGTATGCCTATGAAAGACGATCGAACCAATCAGAGTAGGTATGGGGCGGGGCGACACATGCAGCCCAGCCCCAGATGCAGCCCCGCCCCGATCTGCAGGCTGCAGACAGGGGCTTCTCGATGCTTTTACCATCACTGTCATCGTCAGAGCGCACTTCCACAGTACAGTACATTCAGCATCTGGCTCATATTCACGATCTCAAACATATTCTCAAAACTATCGTTTTCATCTTCAAAAACAACATTTTGATTACTGTTCACCACATCCACCATCAAATGACAGTGACACTTATATTTCATTGCGAACCGTAATTCTGCAGTAAAGCCATTCAAGCTAGTTCAATTTTTGCAGATGATATTATTTGTTTATTGTCTGCGGTAATTATGAGTGAAACATTGCATCATCATTGTGTATCAAACAGTGCCACTTTGAGGAATAAAGGTGAATTTCACTTATTGAGTCATCAGACATTTAATTATTATTGTGCAGGAAAATACTTAAACCATTACATACCTCAGGTCGTTAGCAAACCTATACACTTTTTACAAAAACATTAATCAGAAAACAGACTTGCTTTTATAATTTTTTTTGTTATACTGTTTATAATGAATAGATTGAAGAATATTAAGAAGGCTGATGTCTGACTTTAAGAAATGAATTAGGGGGATTCCATTCACTGTCTATATAGAATTTAAAATATTTTGCAATTAAAATATTTCACATTTAATCATTCCTGCTGTCACAGAGCAGTTAGGCGACATGACAAAGAAAGTTAATCCTGATTGGTCCTCTTGTGTGCATTTGAAGTGCTGATTGGCTCACAGATAGAACCTTTCTGTTTTCTAAATAAAAAGTCCTAAAATGTACACAACTTAAAAAAAATTCACCATGTAAATGAGTTGCCAATAATATGTGAATAACTCAATTTTGACAAAAATGTCAGATAGGACCTTATAATTCCAAGGTGGCAATATATTCAAGTTATAATGATGAAAAATATAATCTAATAAAAATAATATCATAGAATAAATAATTTTGAATGTGCACACTGTGACACTCTGGTACATTGAGTACCCAAATCTGTTAAAAAAAATACTTGGAACATTCACCTGAATGTCCCTGTTCTGCTTAAAATTTAATATTACTATAAATATTCATATTAATAATATTTTTCTTAGTGAGGTAGAGCCATGTAGCAGCTCAAACAAATGATGTCCTTAAAAAAATCTCAGAAGAGGTCATGTTTTTTGTTTTTTTTTAAACATGCAGCTCATCCAAATTCTTAAACTTGTGATTCAAACTGTTGATACAGTGGGGATATTTTTTCTTAATTTTACCTGGAGGCATTGATTATTCCATAAATATATGTTATGCATTGCCAAAGAGAATAGCTGAGAATCTGTTTAGAACATATTGTACTCTCACTCAGACCTGATAAGAAATCCCTTTAAAAAGATCTGAACATTTCTATAGAGTTTGATAATGAGTTGAGAGTATGTCACAGTCAAGATTTAAAAACACATACACCTGAACCTTCAGATCTCGTAGATGATGATGCACTTCAAAGACCATAATCATCTTAAGACACTTCTCTCAAGCCTTTGTGGCACTTTTAATTTACCAGAAAATCTACTAAAGTAAGAGGTGATATTGTTACATGTCCAGCTTATAATGTGTAAGAAAGGCATCGTCCCTCTCCGGAGGATTAAATGGCCTTGTATGCCCTTGTCTGTTCCCACGCTAGAGGTAAATAAAGGTGAATTAGCGAGATTACTCACTTATCCTAATTAAGCTGCTGTAAATGACCCCTTGACAGTGGCAGAACTGCCCTTATGAGCTTCTAACCAAGGCGGTGTAGGAGGAGCCCTTCCTGAACTGGCTTTTTATCTCTTTGAGTCACAATAGAGTCCCATCATACTTTGAGGCTTGAGAGAGAAACATTACTGAAATAATTAATTCCCAAACACTTATGTACCCAGACATTTCTTTTTATTTTTCCTCCCTTTTTCCCTATAGATATGTAAACACATGTTCCTACACAAATATGGGAGTATGGTTGTGCAGTGTATCTTCAAAGAATGCCCACACACATTATAAGAAACGCTGTTAATTAGCTGCACCTGGTGGCTCTGTCTCAGAGGAAGAGACGAACAATTATTGCCGTTCACAGTTGAAGGACACAGAAAAATAGACCTGAATGTGAAGGGAGGAAATAAAATGAGGGCCGGTCAAAAGAAAAATTAGTTGTACTTTTATCAATTAAAGGAATAGTTCACTCAAAAATGAAAATTAGCTGAAAATGGATTCACCCTTAGACCATCAAAGATGTAGATGAGTTTGTTCATTTTTTCTTTATCAGGACAGATCTGGGTAAATTTAGCATTGCACCACTTGCTCACCAATGGATCATCTGCAGTGAATGGGTGCCGTCAGAATGAGCGTTCAAACGAAAGTGAAAGTGACGTGACGTGTGGCCAGGTATGGTGTCCCATACTCAGAATTTGTGCTCTGCATTTAACCCACCCAAGTGCACACACACACTGAGCAGTGGGCAGCCATTTTTGTTGCGGTGCCCGGGGAGCAGTTTGGGGTTCGGTTCCTAGTGGGCAGCCATTTTTGTTGCGGTGCCCGGGGCGCAGTTTGGGGTTCGGTTCCTTGCTCAAGGGTCTCACCTCAGTCGTGGTATTGAAGGTGGAAGCGAGCGCTGTACATTCACTCCCCCCACCTACAATTCCTGCCGGCAGCAAGACTCGAACCTGCAACCTTTGGGTTACAAGTCCGACTCTCAAATCATAAGGCCACGACTGACCCAAATAGCTGATAAAAACATCACAATAATCCACAAGTAATCCACTTGACTCCCGTCCATCAGTTAACACCTCGTGAAGTGAAAAGCTGCATGTTTGTAATAAACATATCCATCAAGATGTTTTAACTTCAAACGATTGTTTACAGCTAAAATCCTGAAGTCCTATATCTATAATATTGCTTTCTGCAGTGAAAAAGTCAGGGGATGGACTTTCACTAGATTATTATGGATTATGGACTTGTTATTATGGATTATGGAAACGTTTTGATGGATTTGTTTCTTACAAATGTGCAGCTTTCCACTTCACAATACATTAATTGATGTACTGGAGTCAAATGGATTTCTTCTGGATTATTGTGATGTTTTTATCAGCTGTTTTAACTCTGATTCTGACAGAATCCATTCACTGCAGAGAGTCCATTGATGAGCAAATATGATGAGCAAATAATGTAAATTACTTTTGCATGAACTATTCCCTATTCCTATATGAGCTATAGAAGGAAAGCCCCACAAAAAAAGAATAGGAGACCAGAGAGTGTAATGTAAAAGTATGTGAGACTTTACTCACAAATATTGCACTAAAATGTTACTATCACACACAAAAAATATTTTTTCCATTAACACCTTCCATTTATTTTTTTCTTTATCTGTCATTTTGTGCAGTTCTGCACATTCTGGGGCAGTAACCGTGTTTTTGACGCTGTGGCCAGCAGCTGGCACAGCCTTTTCCAGCTGCCTTTAGCAATGGATTCATGCTGCGAAATGACCAGCTCAGCAAATGACACACAGCAGACAGAGAAGAAATAAGAGAAATCAGGTTGCTTTTGCCAAACAAAAACCCTTGAAAATGTTCAAATGGAATCTCTGTTTGGAGAGCTGTGAATTGTGAATAACAGTTCAGTCATTTTTGTTATGACTTTCTGAATAAAAAGTAAGGGGTTTTTTTCCTCAGTGTGATGATTTTCTCTGTGAATACAGAAGTAGGGCAAGCAGTCCATTTGAAGCTGAATTCTACACCAAAAGCCATTCAGTACATCAGGCTTAAAGACAGCGACAATGGAGGCATTAAAAATGCTACCTCAAAACCCTTATGCTTCCCCATTTAAACCAGTCTGCTCAGTAGAATTTGAGATACGCTGAAGTATCTCTATCTCTATCTCTATGAACTATATCAAAGATGAAAATACTAAACTCAATAGTCAGACACTCACTAAAGGGACAAATCAGACTTGAACAAGAAAAAAAAAAACAGAAGGAAAGACAAAATAGGTGAAATTATATTACCGCTTTTACCACAGGGTGGAAAAAAGAAACAAATAGGTAAGAAATCAAGACACTATATATGAGAGGGAGAAGTGTGTAAAGTAGCCTGACATCAGCTGCTTCAACAGCGTTTTCTCTGCTGTTCAACCCAGAACACTGAGCTTTATACTGTGCCTCCACTGCAGCATAACTGTTTGCATTGATTGATCAATCTGATTGTTCAGAGGGAGAGATGTGTCTACAGGTAATTGGAGGCTGATGAGGTCTGCATTTCCCAAAAGCATCGTAAGCTTAAGTTGATTGTCGAAAACATTGGCACCTATGATCTGTACAATCTACTTAGGCTTATACAATGCTTTTGGGAAATGCAGCCCACAGGTCTCCAGCCACTCAAAAGGTGTTTGACATAAACTGTGCTTCCTCTTAACAATCTGAGTTTTGCCGGTTGTAGTCAGTATATGAAAATAAGAATATATCAATAAACAATTTCAAGTAAACAATTTAATATTCACAAAAGCAAATTCAGTAACCAAAAACTTTTGTGTGGTTATTGAGAATAAAATATATCCAAACTGAATTCAGTAAAGTCTAAAGCTGACGAGACTGTGCTTTCTTTTTAAAATGTGCTGATACCTCATATAGATTAGTATATAT
>NW_015625587.1:1992579-1992899 GCF_001515625.1 Sinocyclocheilus rhinocerous | reverse complement strand
TATCTTGTATTTTTACGTATCATTTCATTATTATTTCATTGTATCCTGCATTATATTCTACTGACAATACAATTTAAGAAAGAAAGAAAAAGAAAAAAGATAAAATGTACAACTTAAAAGTACTAAAATGACTAAAACTGAAATAAAAATGAAGCTAAATAGAAATATACAATAATAAAAATGACAAAAACACATAACCAAATTATTAAAATTAAATATGAAAATATACAAATATAAAATGTAAAATATAAAAATAAAATCTAATTAAAAATATTAATAAATAATATAATAGTATATAAATAATACTGAAATAACACTGG
>NW_015625587.1:1987047-1992277 GCF_001515625.1 Sinocyclocheilus rhinocerous | reverse complement strand
ATATAAATAAAAAAAAAATAATACTGTAAAACATTTATATAGCTACAAAACTACCAAAAACTTACACCCATAAAAACACATTTGATCTCATGTTTATGCATCCCTTAATCCCCAACAGCATCTACTGAGAGCAGCTTTATCTAATGATTTCATTGATTAGCCTCCACTCATAACAGTCTCCATCTCCCTCTGCTGAACATCTGGTACATCCACCACTGAGACTCAAGAGCACTTGTTCCACTTCCCTTACACACACACAGTCAGCAGTGCATTAACCTGCCAATACAACTATCCAACAGAACATTTCAGGAGCTCAGATCTAGCAAACCCCAAACTGTTATACTCTACCACAACAGGAATGATGCCTGCCTCTAGCTTAAGCCAAATTCCCAATCATCTTCCATCATCGAGAGACAAAAGATGCATCACTCATTTATACTGAATGTTCTGACGGCAGGAGATTAATCAGCACAGCCAGGTCGGGGGGAATGACACGGCTGAACAGCCAAACGAGAACACCGCTGAGTCTCAGTGGAGAGCTAACTTCCTGCTGAGAAAGGAAGTGTTCTCATCTTTGGGCCAATCAAGATGTAATCTGCACTGCTGTGCCATGCAATAGTGGCCTTATTCTGAGGGTCGGGGTTTGCAAGAATGGCTTCTACAGTAGAGGAAAAAGTAGTAACACTAATACTTTATTTGGCTGCATTTACAGTGCTGCTTGAAAGTTTGTGAACCCCTTGAGCAGTTCAGAGTTTTCTGTTGTCTTACCATGATTTTCTTATTTTATCATCACCATATTAAATGTCAGATATATGTTTATCAATTGCATGTTTGTTTAAGCCTTTTACAGACTGCACTATTTTAGCAGTCCTATAAGATCATTTCAAATCACACTGTGCGACATGACTTGGCAGTGGTAGTTTTTATGTGTTCTGAAAAAAAAAAGGAAGCGGCGAAAGAGGAAGGGATAAGTGCTTGAGGTAAGCAGTTTTATTTTTTAGCACTTCTCACATTTTTTTGGCTGGTCAGTAAATGTGGTTCGTAGCAGCAAACACACTGTGCGATGATCATGCTGAATTTCTGACACTGTCAGAAAATTATCGTTAGTGTTCGGTATCGTTTGGGTTTTTTCCGATACCGGTGCCAAATCGATACTTTTAAAACGGTTCCGGTGCCTAAACGGTGCCTGAACCGATACTTATTAAAAATAAATAAATAATTAAATAAAAATTCCCCCAAAAATGATGGATTGGCCATTAGCACTATAAATACTGGACGCCAGAGGGCGCCCTCGCACAGAAAATCCACATATCCAGTCACAGAAGTAGTGGAACTCATGACCCTCCAGGAAATCCCTTATGGTTTTTTTTTTTTTACAGTCTATGGGATTTTTCACGTGCGGTGCCGGTGATGATGCTTCTTACGTCCGTTTCAGAGAACCAGAGGACAAATATTTCAATTGATCGCTCAGGCATGACACCGAAATGAGGCACCGAAATCTGCGTTCTGATTCGGTTCTAGTACATACCAGGTTTTGGTACCCAACCCTAATTATCGTAGGCTATCTTTGGTTGCAAGACCATGACAATGGCCATCTTTGAACCTCTCTCACTGTATGACATAGGGCCACCGATTAGGAGTCACGATCACAGAAATCACCACTATTGTTTCATGATGCCAGTCTTTCATCTGATACAGCCGAAAATCGTGCAGTGTGTCCCGGACTTTATAGGAAATTGTGTGAGTAGCCAAAAAAAATACATGAAAGATGGAATTAGTGTATGTGCAAAATTAAGTGTACCCCAGGCTGCATTGGTAAAGTCAAGTGCGTGACAGATTCAGGTGAAACACATTTGGGTGCTTAATTAATCAGTTAAGCAGACCAATCAAATTAGACATCCTTAGGAAAGGGGTTGGGCAACACTGATTAAAAGAGAGAGGAAACCAACCAAACCACTGTAGTGCCAATGTGTACCCACAAAGACCAACAATGCCAAGAAGAAAGGAAATAACTGAGGACATCTTGAAGAAGGTGGTGACAGCCTATAATTCTGGGGAAGGCTATATAAGACCATCTCCAAAAAATTCCAGTTCCATCCATCCATTGAAAGATAAATCATCTACAAATGGAGGGCATTCTACATGACCACAACTCTGCTTAGAAGTAGACACCCAGCAAAACTATCGTCAAGAAGCACCAGAAAAATAATAAATGAGGTAAAGGCCAACCCACACATCACCTCTAGAGAGTTGCAGACCTCTCTGGCAGCATCTGGGGTAAATGTACATGTGTCTACAATCAGACGAAAATTCACCTGACATGACATTTATGGGAGGGTTGCTAGAAGGAAGCCTCTACTCTCAAAAAAAGAACAAAGCTGCCCATTTCAACTTTGCCAGAGAGCATTTGGACAAACCAGAGGCCTTTTGGAAGGCCATTCTCTGGACAGATGAGTCCAAAATAGATTTATTTGGTCATAATCAAAACCGCTATGTTTGGATAAAAACCAACACTGAATTCCAAGAAAAGAACCTCCTCCCAACAGTGAAGCATGGTGGTGGAAATGTGAAGGTCTGGGGCTGCTTTTCTGCCTCCGGGCCTGGACGACTTCATCTTATCCAGGGAAACTTGAATTCTCAGGCCTATCAACAAATTCTTAGTGAGAATCTCCTGCCATCAGTCAGGGAGCTGAAGCTGGGCTGAAAATGGGTGATGCAACAAGACAATGACCCAAAGCATTCAAGCAAAACCACCAAGGATTGTCTTAAAAGAAAGAAGATTCGTACTCTGGATTGGCCTAGTCAAAGTCCGGACCTCAATCCAATCGAAATGTTGTGATTACCTGAAGCGGGTGGTACATGCCAGATGTCCCTTCAACCTCTCTCAACTGGCTGCAGTGAGTTCTGCAAGGAGAAGTGGGCAAAAATCCCCAAAGGCAGATGTGAGAGACTGGTCAGTGGTTACAGAAGATATTCGCTTGAAGTAATGGCTGCAAAAGGAGGTACCACAAGCTACTAAATAAAAGGGTTCACATACTTCTGCATAAGTCAAATTTTCAGTTTTTGTGAGATAAACCACTTTTGTTGAATAAATAATAACAACTTTTTTTTTTTAAGTGTCCATCATTTGGAAAGTCTGCTTTTTTTTTTTTTTTTTAAACAAAAACAATGACCATGTCTGGAGGGTTCACAAACTTTCAAGCAGCACTGTTTATTTTGTCATAATGCCTAATGAACAATATTATTAGTACCTTCAATGGTTATAATGTTCTTCTTGGTATTTGTTTTCTGCTGTATCATTAGAAAATGTACATATGCACGAATTGCTTTCCATGGACAGTACTTGCTCAGCAGGTGATAGGAATGCACGATTAATCTAATTAAAAGTGTATATAAATTATATAAATAAATATATGCACTGCGGTTTTCCATCAAAAAGTGTAATGTTTAACATAAAAAAATTAAGAAATGTTTTAATATATATAAAAATAATTAATTTTACAGCTGTAAGGTACAATAAAATTATAAAATGATTTTTCTTAAATATTTTTCTTCAGTAAAATATTACAGAAGTAATGTATTATTTAAAACCTTATTGATATATAATCACAAAATTTTGTCCAAACCTGGGTAGATTTACCTTATTTATTTATTTATTTTAATTGCAATATTTATCAAAACAATTCCTCAAATCACGCAGTCCTAATCAAGGTGCAATATATAATTGGAGTAATAATTATTAAATGGAAAGTAAGCATATTTGCACTGAAAGACATGACAATATGAAATTAAATGAAACAATTGTTATATTATAAATAAATATAATTTAACAATTTAATATTAAACAATATTTAATAAGAATTTTTCATCAGAAAGCCACAAAAGAGACGGCCATCATGAATTTTAGTGATAGCCATGAATTGATTACAGCACAATGCTAGATCAGTGTAAATTCACTGGATTGCGGTGGTCAGCGACTAACCTGCACTAAAATACCAACTGCTCTATGCAAATAATCTACATGTTCTGTCCTTGTGTTCAAAAACATTTGCGATGAAGATCAGCAACACTATACATATTCTTGCAATGAAAATGCTTCACTACCTCAAAGTAATTTTTCTTTTCCTGTCTTTTCCTGCTGTGTTGATAAAACTGTTATGAAGCCCGTTGGTCACAGCAGCTGCGGTCCAGTGAGCGTCACTGAGTATTAGGCAACAACAGCAAACCCTGATCAATAATTCCAATTTAATGAAACTGTATATGCGTCAACACCATATGGATTTTTGCTTTATGGCCCAGACCTAGAGGTCATCGTTAGACAATAAGATTCGAGCCGTCATGCCGAGGAACGTGGATTGAAGTCCAGACTCTCCTCCCAGGAGCTGATTTTGATGAGCTGTCAATGGATGCGGTGCTATGAAGCACCACAGAAATCTATGCTCGATGACACATTAATGTTATTATCTCCCTGTCACACTAAACAAGCCATTCACAGGAGCGGAGGGAAAAAATTGCAAGCACGCTGAAGTAGCTCATTGCCTGCCCTTGCCCGTTACCTTAATAATAAGGTATTGATTGGATTTGCACAGATGGAGTTAAAGGTTCAAGAGCAGGAAAAAAACTGGAACATGTCATTTAGAGAGTAAAATGGCTATTAAGAAAAGCACACTTACTCTTGGGGTTTGCAATGGCGCACATAAATGTCACACCAGGTTACGGCTGCAAAAACACTTTGTTTTCTATACCTGTACCATGGTATATGGGAATCTAGGGCAGGGAAAAAAGGAGAGAGAAGCAAAAAAATAGTTCATTATAGGAATGGACCTTATCACTGCAAAATGGATATTTGATTTGCTTTTGTAGGTAGGTGTGGGTCAAGGTTTTGCTGGTTAGTATGGCCCAGTTAGCGCCTGCTGGTCGATGTCGTAACTACCATCTGGCTTAAAAAATGTGTTTTTCTCAATCGATACCCTAATTCAGATCAAATAATTTTTGCAAGCAAATATAATACGCACATTTAAAAAAGGCTCTTAAATGCATAAAATTGACGCCTTTTCCTACACCAAAAAAAAAGGAAATTGAGCCAAAATATTACAAAATGTGTGTATATAAGAAAAAAGAACACATATTTCCTCACATAATGTATATACATATATATTATACAATGTGTGTATGTACTGTGTATATATATATATGTGTATATATATATATATATATATATATATATATA
>NW_015625587.1:1976639-1985934 GCF_001515625.1 Sinocyclocheilus rhinocerous | reverse complement strand
GAGACAGAAATTGACCATGTGCACATGTCATGGGCTTCACAGGGGGCTTCAGTAACATAATCATGAATTGGGTCATTCAACTAATGTAATTTTGTTCTGGAATTGCCCGATTTAAAATCAGGATATGGTGTCACACCATAGGACATGCTTTTCAGAGACAAAATATATCAAGTTTCTACGCTTTCAGAAATATATGGAGGAAAAAAATGATTGCCATTTACTAAAATAGACACTTGTACAATTATGCCGGAGGTATTTATTAACATTTTTATGTTTTTCTTTTTAATTTATAAAAGTTGTAATTTACTGAACCATGCTTGAGACGGTCACACCATAGAACAATTTTGAGATTTGGCCAAAAAATGTAAAAAAAAAAATCTAATAACACTGCAGCTTTTATAACAACATGTTATATTTTTTTAGGTTTTACAGGTTAATGATTTACTGCATTTTAAATAACGAAAATATAAATTATATTCATTTTTATCTTGTGGGACAGTGAAAATGCCATGTCACGTCAACAACCCATATATCTACTATATATACTGTATATATAACGTATATAAGCAATACATTTTTTGGACATTTTTTGTATATTTTGAAATATATTTAAACATTTATCTGAAAATGTATTTTTTACTGTATGTGTTCTTCCTGTCCAGGGATCCCGTGCCACTCAAGCAACTTTCTTTGAGATGAATTGGATACAGAGGTCAGACAAATAAGAGGTCAGAATGAACTTATATTTTTGTTTTTGCACCATAAGTAGTATTCTTACACCTTACCACCAGGCCTTCAATTACATTTTAATGACATAAAGCCACAAAGTATGACAAATGCTGATTGATTCAGGTGAAAGGGTATGGAGAGGAGTAGAATTAAGTCTAAATTAGAGAGCTCTCCTCCACTTCCACCCCAGCCCAGGGCTCGCAAAATTTAAAAATCCCTGGTAGCCCTTCAGGCAGGCATTCTTTAGATTTTGGTAGCCCAAATAAAAAAGACATTGGCTGAACTTCATGCGGACAAATCAGCATGATCAAAAACTTCTGTGATTGTAATTTTTCTTCAAATAAGTCGAGAGAGTAGGGGTGCAACAGATCACAAAACTCACGGCTTGGATCATATTACGGATTTTGAGTCACAGATCGGATCATTTTTCAGATGAGCAAAAAAGTGTTCTTTATTATTTAAATAACACTTATTATTTAAAGAACACTTTACTTTGATACCACAGCAAAAATTTGCAACATAACTAATAAAGGTCAAACATTTTTAATGACAAGTGAACCGTTTGTTACAAAATAAGAACAAATAAACAAATTACAAGCATAGAAAAATAATAGGACAAAGTTAGAAATAAAATAAGGTCTAACATTAGTTTAACATTAGTCAGGTACAGAAATGTAATAATTGTTCACTGTATAAATTAAATACAGATTAATATTTGTTAAATCTGTGTTTTGATATTTGATTAACTTTAATGACACAGTCAGCAGCAGGTATTTATAGGCTGCTGTCCCTTTAAGACCTGATGCACGGATCTAATGTATTGATACACATAGATAATTATGTGTGTATGTGTCCGCTCAAGGAGACACGAAAGAGGAATCAATTCTGTGTTTGCGTGAGTACTGAATTGAATTCTCTTTAACCTCTTCATGTGCTTGGATGGTTTAAAACACTGGAATGTTTAAACTGACTTAGAAACATGTGCAAATGATCACCTACGATCAATTTCACCACTACAAGTGAGTGAACAACACGAATCAAGGAAGGAATTTTATATCACTATTCAAGATAGCCCATCGGGCAGGGCGGTGATACATTTTGGTAGCCCGACTGGAAGACACAATAGCCCCGGGACGTCAGGTTAGTGATTTTGTGAGCCCTGCAGCCATTGTAAAGATCCTACATTGCACTTTTTTTAGAAATGGGACAGTAGAAGCCAGGAATAAGCACAATCGCACTCATCACGTGGCTTTGTGTGACATTTTCGGAGGATGGGAAGAAGGGTAAATCACATAGGCTAAAGGAAGTACAGTGGGTGAGAGAAAGTAAGAGAGCTAGAGAGGAAGATTTCAAGCCTGAAAAATAATCACAAATAAAGTTGAAGCAGTAACACCACATTGGCCCAACAATAGCCCTCCCCCATACCTCATATTTATTCATCAGATATGGCTTTATGATCTTTTTATGGAAAACTCAAACATCTTTCAAATGCTTTCCTTGCTTTACGAACCAGTCTGGCACATTTGAGTGTGTTTGCGAGCGAGTTTCCCCCGAAAAGCCATTTTGATCTACACACCTCTGTTCCTAATCGATGATCTTATTATTTTTGATGCACTCCCCTTACTGCCTGGAGTGATTTAGCCGATAAATACAAGTCTCTATATCAGTCACTCTTGCGCTCTGATCAATCTTTGTTCTGCTATTTCAGAGAAAAGCTTTAAACGTGGATCTAATTTTGTTACACCGAAGAGACTCATAGATGGAGGAAAATCTTTGGTCTAGTAGATCTCAGGCCAAACAAAGTCTGCTAGAGGATTTTTGACATTTTTTAAGCGTTTTTAGAAATTGGTTTCCATGGCCATTTGTGCTGCCCGTTGTTAGTAGGCAGGACAGAAAAGGCTTTGCAGTCTTTTAATAAGTCTTTTTTCTGTCATTTTTCCAGATTTGCCCAAATGTTGGACTGTCAGTGCAGTATATCAACTTTATTAATGATGAGCCATTTTCTCTTGGGTAAAAACAAACAGTTTACTTGCCAACGATGATTATGTCATTGAAGGATAAACGGGATACAGACAGTCAGAAATTCAAACTAACTAGACTAAACAAAGGATGTACTGTTAATCTGTTAAAATAGATTTTATTCTGTGGTGGTTTATTTCCATTTCCAAATTTGACTTTGCTAACAATCACCAACCCGTTGGTGACCTTTACACGTTTAATGTTTGCGAGGGCAATAGCTTATTCCGGGAAGATTGAGTTTTAAAGTGGGTCTAACAGCACAAGAGAAAACTCACACTGATGCATCTCATCAGGAATTCGAAGGCGTTGTTGTCCTCAGGCGGCGGGCTGGACTGCCAGCCATCTTGGTGAAGCCTAATCTCATTTTAGATGAATGTAAATATTTATCTAGCCTCTGATTTAATCACAGAGAAGCATACTGAAAATGCAGCACTCACCCATTATCTTGTAAATCTTGCCACACACTTCTCCTTTTTCTCTATTACTGTGCACTGTAATGAGTTGAGGGCTGCCTGAAGGAATAATCACCCAGCATGCTGAGTGGCCATGTGCGTCTTTAAGCATTTTTTTACAGCACTTGTCCCTGGCTGTCACATCTTATCCTGGATATCACATATCTAAGGAACAGAATTATTGGCTCAACAACTTTAAGTGTTAAAGGGGTCATATGATCCTTTTTTAAAGATCATTATTTTGTGTATTTGGTGTAACAGAATATACCCTTTTAAAATAGTCACATTTTGTTGCTAGCCAGCCTGAAATGAAGACTGACACAATTTTGTTGGTGTTATATCTTTCACTTGGATGTTATAAGTTGCACTGAGTAAATACAGCTGGATAAAATGAAACTTTTGTCCATCTTCATTTCAGATTGCAAAGCAACAAAATGTGATTATTTTAAATGGGGGTGATTCTTTTCTATACCCACTGTATATATATTTCAGTATTTCAGTCTAGTTTAGAGCACCTGGAGATTTGGTTTAGGGCTCACACTGCACATAGTGTGACCCATTAAATATAACTATAAAAAATAATTAATAATAGTAATTATTAATTAATTAATTAATTAATTATATTATTTCACTTTATTTAGTTTTTTTATAAAATAATCTTCTCATCTGGAAAGCATCTGCTGTGTACAAACATCTGATAGACATCTCTAAGATGTCAGTTTTACATAAAATCATAAACATCTTAAAGACAGTTTCTAAATGTCTATTTGACATCTGATAGGAAACATCCTATAGAGGTATTGCAGATGAGCAAACACACGTCTTCCAGATGTAAATGCAGACGTCAAATAGACATTTCCGTGATGTACATGTGCTATCAGGGTGCTAATGAGATTAATTAGGCGGAGATTTGAAACCATTCAGCTGCGCACAATTTCAAGATCATTTGCAATTTATAAATTTCACATCTAGTAGAGAGACTTACGCACATTTTTGTCCACACGTTCGTTTTGCTGAATCACGTACATTTGAGAAATGATCTTATATCGAATGTAGGACGGTTTATGCGTAACATTTTATAAACGAGGCCCCAGATAACTTTGAATGTTTGTTCATAACTTGGAGAGAATCTTTCCAGAACATCAACCAAAGTTCTGAAAACCTTCACTGTTAGGTGGGAAGAAGCTGCAAAGTGGACCAAACTTGATGCTTCTGGTCAAAATCTGGCTGCATATAGGACTTTTTTGGATATGACTCAATGCAAAGTCACCACTAGATCAATGTGTGCACGGCCACAGAGGGAAAGAAACAACTTCCTAAATACCTTAAATGCATACTCTCTTTTTTTTTTTTTTCTTGATGCAAACAAAAGGCCCATTTGAGAGCCACTCCTGGTCAGCCTATGAATGATGTGTCACAATGCAACTGGAAAATCGTAATCAGTTTTAGGGCACAGAGACGAAAAGGCAAATGACCACTTTACTGACATATCACATTTAGGTCAATATGACTGCAAAAGGCTAGGGTCAGAGCAGATTAAACTCAAATAAAAGTTCATGAAATGATACAAAAGGAGTCTCACTGAACTCATTTGAAGAGGTGATCTCTGAAATGCACACAAAATGAAGCATTTTCATTTTAAAGAGATAGTTCAGCCCAAAATTAAAACTCTATTATTATTTACTCACATTATATTGTTCCAAACATAATGGCTTTCTTTTTTTTCTGCAGGACAACAAAACAAGAATTGTTTAAGATGATTCTTTTTTATTCTCCTTTCCATGGGATAGCAATGAATGAGAATTGAAGCTTTCATCTTTCAAAAAGGAACCAAAAGCTCCATAAAAATAATTAAAATGAGTGGCAAGTCTGCTATATTTCAAGTCTTCTGCATCAAGTGTATCTTAATGTCCTCCAGTCACCCACAATCCTTTGCACAAATTCCAATTTGTGAAAAACAATTTACTAAAAATTGCCATTGAGCTCGTCTAATTTCATGATGTTATGGAAGATGATGCAAAATGTTTTTTGAGATGAAGGTATTGCTTTGTTTTTTTATTAATCACATAATGCTAAACTGTGCATGATGTAAAGACCTGAGACCACAGTTTTTCAAATTTTTTAATATGAAATATTCTTCAATTTATAATATTAATATTATTTTCGTGCCATATTGTTTAATGTTGAGCTGGACTCTAGACGGTGTTTCTGGTGCACATTTGAAGGAGGGGTTTTTAGTCATTTTGTGTACGGTTAATTATTAATGTTATATAATTACAACCTATGAATACTAATTAAGATTGCCCCATTACACTGAATTTAGGAAAAAAAGAGGACTAGAAAAAGTGGAAACTTACAAAATGTTTGAGGGAAATGCAGTATGTGCGCTTTTTGACATCTCTACCTTCACCTCAGCTGTGATTAATGCAGCATGTGGCATTGCTGGAAGCTTTAAATAATGATGGAGGCTGTGCTCCTTATGTTCAGAACACATGCTAATGTGTCCGCCTGTAACCTGTCAGGATTTCAGTCCACTAAAAGAGAGTTCACAAATGGAAAAAGGTGCATATCTTACGGCTCAACAGGAGAGGGAAAAAAGAAAGAAGAAAAAGAAAGTAATGGACTTTGCTTCCGCAGCTCGAAGCATCTAGATGAAATTCAGAAAGTGACAGTAAACCTTATTGATTCCTTTGGAAAATGTCAGAATTTCCTTCAGGGGCTTATATATCTTATATTTTAGTAAGTATTAATATAATAAAACTTAAATGTTTAAAGAATGCTTGCACTGCTTTCAAGATTATTTAGTAAAAAGACTATTTGTGAAAGCGCAGCACATCCTAGTGGATATAGAGGAACTCGACTCTCTTTTGGCTTTGTAGTGTTTACACACCAACAAAAGTCAATGTTTTGTTGTCTTTAATCAATGTATAAATCCACATACAGTGGGATTAGAAAAGAATCAACCCTTTTAAAATAGTCACATTTTGTTGCTTTGCAGCCTGAAATGAAGACTGACACAATTTTGTTGGTGTTATATCTTTCACTTGGATGTTATAAGTTGCACTGAGTAAATACAGCTGGATAAAATGAAACTTTTGTCCATCTTCATTTCAGATTGCAAAGCAACAAAATGTGATTATTTTAAATGGGGGTGATTCTTTTCTATACCCACTGTATATATATTTCAGTATTTCAGTCTAGTTTAGAGCACCTGGAGATTTGGTTTAGGGCTCACACTGCACATAGTGTGACCCATTAAATATAACTATAAAAAATAATTAATAATAGTAATTATTAATTAATTAATTAATTAATTATATTATTTCACTTTATTTAGTTTTTTTATAAAATAATAAAACAAATAAATAAATAAAGTGTGATTAATACTGTTATATTTTAAAATAAAAAGTGAGTATTAAATAATGTGGTCACACCCACGAGCAGCGCACACTATTCATGCCATAATCATCCACGTGAGATATGCGAACATGTAAACTCCCACATCACCTCCGTAAACAGAGCAGCAAGATTCATCAAGTTCATCTAGGCTACTTTTCGTTTTTGAAAGAAGATGCGCTGTGAGGAATCAACCTTGTATTTACCTCAGAAGAAGAATCGATTCAATGCGCGGCTTGATCCAATGGAGGAGATCATTCTGATGAGTCATTTATTTTTACTTATATTAGTGTTATTCTAACATAAACTTGTACACATTTTACTAGTTGGACTTTTCCCAAACTATAATGCCAGACTAAAATATGTGAAATTGAGTGCAACATTTTTAAATATGATAGGCAACCTTTCACTGCATCTAAATGTTGTACGACTCGTCTGCATTCTAGTTCGCATTCTCCAGTGATTTATTAAAGTGCATACTGACGCGCAAAACATGATTTTAAAATGCATTTTACTTAATATTTTTTTCTTAACACTGCATTCTAACTTAAGTAACGTAATTTTATTGACATTAGTTACTGTAATCAAATTACATAAATTTAAAATGTAATGCATTACATTACTGTGTTATCAGGAAAAGTAATTAGAATACAGTAATGCAGTATAGAATACAGTAAGTTACTGTGTACGCGTTACACCCAACTCTGGTGTTGTTGTTCCTCTGCTCAAATCTCCACTTTGGTTCACAATAGAGTTCAGCTTTTCTACACTCAGTATGCTTCAGGGGATTTAAAGCACCGTTAAGCTTTTGACTTTGCTATTATGGTTATATTTAGAATATTTTTACTTCAAACAGTATGGCACTTGAATGCATAACACCTTTTTGTTACATTTTCTGTTCTAAAGTATGGCCCATGACTTATGATATTCAATATCAAAGTCAAGGTCATCAAATTAAGAAAAAACCTGTTTGATTTTCTTTCAAAATGCGTCACAGATAGAAAGAAAAGACAGAAAGTCATACGAAAACTACTTATTCTCTTAATTGTGCATGCCTGTTAAGAATTTGAGTTTTTTTTTTACCTCTGTTGAAGGGCTTTGAGCATGTAAATATTTTGAGTCTAAGGTTGACATGCGTAATGCAGAAGCTGGCATATAGCATGACATATAGCATACACATCCCAACCCCAGACAACTTTCCCTGTCAAACTTAAATCAAACTCCAACAGGCAGGTGAGATGACCTTTTAATGTCAATACTTGATCTTTTGTCGAACCTCGCTGACAAATTAGAAATGAGAAAGGTCGATCAGGCTAGGGTGGAAATTAGAAGGAACTCAAAAGGCTGTTGTTTTCAATGTTTGTTAATCAAAGCTCAAGTAAACTTCTGTTTATCACACACATAAAACAGGATGCATCCAAAATACCACTCAGTAGCACAAATGGGTCACTGAATTTTGGGTAAGGTCACATTGCATGGAGTTAAGCAAAGGAAGGTTATTAGTGAATTTTACTTTGAAGTTTGATGAGGTGATTTCTCCAGATCCGTCACTGGAGATGTTTAAAAACTAAACTTTAAAATTCTTGACTTTAAATTTCTTAGTGCAGCCTGACCAAAAATATACCACAAATTGCTTTTGATTGTGCCCCAAGCATACTGAGCATAAACAGCTAAATGTTTTTTGCTTTTCATTGCAACAACTAAACAATAGACATTACCAATTCAAATGGCCAATCTAGAGCGGCAGTAAATTAGCTTATAGCTTTGGCACCTTCCAAACATATTGACTCCTGAGCAGCGTGGGGTCTGAATAAGGGCTCCCTTTATTGTGTGTAGCACCAAATTTACATTTACGACCTCAATCCGATATAAATCCTCATATCTCCAGATTAGATTGATATTATGTCAGGCCAGAGTGCAATAAAGAGTCGATCAGAGGGTCAGACAAGCTGCATCAAGATCTAATTCTGATTTATTCTGAAGACCGACGTTGCTTTTGTTGATGCCAATTTGGGCATGATCAATTGGCACAACTCATTCTTGTAGCCAACTCCCTGCAGAACATTAACCGACCAACGAGGTGCAGCACTGATGTATATAAAGCATTGATGTGCTCAGAGAAGATGCAGACCCCAAGGATGCATGTGCCCTACAACTGATTCCACAAGAATCTAGTGGCTGATAAACTTTATGCTGTTGATGTAATACAGTTATAAATTAGATAAGCCAGGTAATTTTCTTAGAAGGGTATTTCACAATAACAGCATATTGGTTCATTACGGTGGAAAGTATCAGGGGAGTAATATTACAGAGATGAGCTGAGAATATAATGTGCAAAAATCTATGCCAAAATCCCCCTGGCAAAATTGTTGTGAAAATCACCCCACTGTATCCATAATGCTTTTTATAGAATAGACCACAGTGAATGAGCATTTGACCTATCCTGTTACCCAAAGACCAAATGACAGCCATGCGATTGTGTGTTGTACAACAGAATTGAAAACCTTTTAAATTTCAATTCAATTCCTGAATTGAGGTAGCAAACAGGATGCAGAATTGTAATTCAAATTTGAATGTAAGGAAGTAGAATTAAAATGCTTTGAAAAGAAGTCTGTATGATTCATGAGACAGATGAATTGATGGATAAATACTGGATGGATGGATGGATGGATGGATGGATGATGGATGGATGGATGGTC
>NW_015625587.1:1955759-1976331 GCF_001515625.1 Sinocyclocheilus rhinocerous | reverse complement strand
TGGATAAATACTGGATAGATGGATGGATGGATGGATGGATGGATGGATGATGGATGGATGGATGGTCAGATAGATTGACGAATAAATACTGTAGAGGTAGATAGACACACAAGCAGATAGATAGACAGTTTTACAGATAGAAGGATGGATGGTTGAATAGGATTTGAAAATTCCTCTTCCTGTATAGAATTCCTTATAATCAGCGATGCTGTCTACACTGGATGCGGGGTGGCGTGGCACGACACGACAAATCCCCAACAGTAAACTGTTGCTGCGTTCTATTTATGACATACTGACACAAAGTTCAAATGATTTTTAACGGTCGCTTTGTGGCGTCCAGTGTAGACAGACTTTAGCTGTTGCGACACAGTGTAAATCAACTTCCTGTGGGGTGTAGCCAATTCTGCATGTTGTTCCTGTGGAATGGTTGGGTGGCAGCATTGTACCTACTTACTGTGGATCTGTAATCATTCTTAATGGCTTTGAAGGCCAAACTCTGTCAGGAATTATTCGTCGGGCCGGATAAAAGGGGAAGAAGGAGGGGAGCGGGGCATTTGGGTTGATTTATGGCAATGTCAGGCAGATTGTAGCGCCCGCATGCTTGAGGTTGTGCCCTGTAATGGAGCGTCATTAGCGAGTCGTGTGTTTGCTGTGGACGGGACCGAGGCCTGGGCACGGGGCTCAAGACCACTGATTAGATATGCAGAAAGAGAACTGTGACTGCCTGAGGGGAGGCACTTGATGTGTGGTCAAACGAAAATGAATTTAACGGGATCTAATGGGGTTTGAGCCCTTTCTTTCCCTCCCGTGAAGCCAATAGCATAGTTAATATAGTAGGAAGACGAGCAGTTCACAGAATGGAGGCTGAAGGAAGCGTGGAAGGGATTCTAGGAGCTCGGAGGTCAGTGGAGTTAGGCTTTCGTCTGCCTCGATAGAACCGCAGCATGAGTTGTCGCCTTGAGTTTAGCTGATGCCAGCGTCGTGCTGTTTAACGTGCAGGGCATGACCAAGCAGCCGAGCTGCTCCGCATTACTGACTGCTGCTTCTACGAGACCTTGGTGAGACATTAACAGCATGGAAGTGGTATAATTGCCAACGTTGCATATGGACGAGCAGAATGGACTCACCTTGAAAATGTTTTACAGCCAAATGGGGAACGGACCCTGGCAAGTGTACTTTAGTTCCCCAGTGAGGTGTTTAGCTTCTTTATGGAACACACATATGGCGTAATGGTACAATGTTTGGTTTAACTTGTCATTTATGAGGAGGTCATCTCGTTTGATGGCCGAGGTCCACGTCAGCACAATGTTATTGATTCATATGAGAGCGCTGCTGCTGTTGATAAGAGTTTTGCTGCCAGAGAGTTTTACTGCTTCTGCAAAAAAAAAAAAAAGACGATGACAGCAAGAGAAGGCATTAGGATGGTATTTTTTTCTGTGAGGATTGTTTGTATTTGTTTGACAGGGGCAACAGTTTCCTCCTGTAATCATGGCTGTTGCCATACAATTTCAGAGCCATTACAGCTGGCCTGGATGGAGAGAGGTATCAAAACTCCTATTGTGAATGGCACTCCCTAATGACCATCAACATTGCAGTTGTTCTGTTTTCTCTTTCCCTGTCTGTCCTTTTATTTTTTCCCCCTTTGTACCATGCCACCTGTTTGTGGAGATTTGTATGCAGTGATATGTGGGTATAATAATAATAATAATTATTATTATTATTATTATTATCTATTATACCCACTATTATAATAAATAATAATCAATAAGTATTATTGTTATTGTTATTTTTATAACAAAGTTTGTTAGTGACAATGGTTTAAATTAATGTTTAATAATAATAATAATATTAATATCATAAACATTAATTTAAACCATTGGCCATTGGCTACAATCAATCAACCAACAAATCAGATTTTGCAAGAACGGTGCAGTCACGTAGAACTCTGCAATATGCTCTACTGTGCGAATCTTGGAGGAAATGTGATTATACATACATGCATGCATATTTATATAGCATATACTAGCCTGTATAGAACAATTAACACAGCAGTGGTCCACATATTGTATGACAATTATGGTTACTGAGCATAATCACATTAACATAATCACAGTATTCTTTGAGCTCCAACTAAATTGCAGCATTGCTTTAATCACAGTATAAGGATGCATGTAAATGTAGCCATTGACACACCCCTGACCAAAGCTTTGTGGACATTTAGCTATTAGAGAAGCAATCGCTGGGGTGCATGTTAATGTCCGTTGTGTCTGTTGAGTACTGTCAGGTGCGAGTGGTACAGTGCTTCTATAATGAGCACAGCAGACACAGTGAGCCAAGATCTGGAAAAGCGTGTGTGCGGGGGGGAATGAAAAAGGTCACCTTGTTTTGCGCCTCTTGCACTCCACCTAGCAGTGAACTCATCCGAGATGTCAATTCTGTCTTCCGAAGCTCTGGAAACTGTCCATGTGTGGCAACACACCAAAGATATTTGCATGCACTCAAATACACACACATTGGCATGTTTGTTTTTCTGGAACACTGCCATGTTTGCAGAGAGTGATAAATAAATCTGTGCAGTCATGAATATGCAAAGGATGCATTGTAGGATCCTCTTCTGACTCCATCCACTTGATGATGAAAAAGGTATCGGTGTCTCTCACTTAAAAGGTCAATGTTAATACTCAAGGCCCAGGTCTCACTGCAGCTGATGAATCTCATCTTTATAAGTGCAAGCTCTCTCTAGTTTTGTATTTTAATCAGTATCATTGTATTAAATGAAAAAGTTCACTTCTCTAGCTTGAACGCTTTGTGCATGCAGGTCTGTGGACAGACTGGCTTTGTTCAGACAAAGCAAAAATCTGTTTGTTTTTTTGTTTTTTTGGCATATCAAAATCAAATTTGTTTAAAATAAATAATCATAAATGCACTGCATCATATTTTTCATCTAGATTAGGAAATGTATTTTTGTTTCAAAGTGGAAAACTTTGATATGATAGTTTGCCTTAAAATGGGATTTACAATGCAATTACAATAAGGAGAAATAATTACTTTTTATTCTACGGGGTACCTACAACAGCAAAAGAACCAAAACCCAAAAAATATATTTACCAAGCAAATAAATATAACACACAATAGGATAAAAACGACAAACTATTTCCATGTTTTCCCGACGAAATTAAAAATTAAGTTTTAATATCTACGAATCAGGTTTTTTCTCCCACTGTTTCGCATACAAACGCAAACACATACGAATACAGATTCACAGTCTTGGGCAGATGCACACAGAAACTTGTCAGCGCTATAATAGTGTAATGGTAATAAGGGGAGGGGGGCCCAAAAAATAATTTTGCCTATGTCACAATAAGAGGTAAATCCGGACCTGGCACAGATATATTTTCACTCGCTTTCTGACTGAACGCTGGAGAGTTTCACTCACCATCTTTACAGCCCACTCTTCCCATTGATATTAAAGGTTGCGCAGCGTATTTGACATGCGGTAGTCTCTAGCGTGTAGGCGGATGACTCATCGTCACTTAACTGAGAGAGCTTTGTGTTTCTCACACACATGCAAAGAGAGAGAAAGCAAGAGAGTTTTGCATACCACAAAGAATTTACACGCTATATTTAAATTATATTTTTTGTTGTTTTTTTCTTGTCAAAATGACTGAGTTTGGAATTAATCAGCTTTGAAGAGCAAGCAGAAGACACTGCCGGTTTCTTTGGTAGTGGGTGGAGCTAATGTCCAAGCGGCTGTCCTATTAGCTAGCACTCATAATGGCAGTGAATGGGGGTCAAGATTTTGAAGCCCAAAAAAGTAGGCAGAGCTTACGCTATGCCTACGTCCTACGTCATACACTGGAACGCCACTCTCTCTTGAATGCACGTACGACAGTTACTGTAAGCTAAAGATTATGGTTTATAAAGTTTTAAATATGGATATTTTTCTTACACAAATGCATTGCTTCGCTTCAGAAGGCCTTTATTAACCCCCTGGAACTGTGTAGAATACTTTTTATGATGGATGGATGCACTTTTTGGGGCTTCAAGATCTCGACCCCCATTCACTGCCATGATAAAGCTAGAAAGAGCCAGGACATTTTTAAATATAACTCCGATTGTATTCGTCTGAAAGAAGAAAGTCATATACACCTAGGATTGCTGGAGGGTGAGTAAATCATAAGGTCATTTTCATTTTTGGGTGAACTATACCTTTAATATTCATTAACCCAGCAGCTCATCAGACCTTACCGTGTTTTATATTCTGGCGAGTAAACAAAAACATTTCTAGCCAATAGCGATTCTATTGCCAAGGTGTGGATAGAGGGTTGTGTAGACAAAAAACGGATACCATAATAAAATTTAAAATGAGTTTTGAGAGTATTCACAGAGTATTCACAGAATAGAGGTCCACTCACTTGGTTAGATCTGGCTTTGTCTGATCCAGCTTGCCATACATGACTGCAGCATAGACCGCACTGTATTGTTGACAAGAAAAGATACGTGTGCTAATCCTGAACCAAGCATTTCTGTTAATATGTTGTTCTGAGAACAAACTACAATCTCAGTTTGAACAGCTGGGCATCTGCTTCCTGTGGCCCTCACTCTTCTGTGACGCTTCATCTGAATATAAGAGCACAAGCAAAGCAAGTGCTGTCAGTCTATTATCATTTTAATTAAAATGGCATGATATGCCCATTAAATAATCACAATTATTGTATAGCAATATTTGCTAAAAGCCCCAAAATAGAGATAATTTAAAGATATTAAATTGTGGCAGTTAAGTAAAGCATTAATAATAAAGCATAGATATAAGAAAACATTTGTCATTAAAAGTATATATATTTATTTATTTATTTATTTGTCTGTATTTTTTTATCCTTGTGCATGCTAAATTAGAAAACCAATTATACTAATTAAACACAAATTTTGAGGAACGCTATTTAGTTTATTTGTCAAGAATTTCATCCAACAGTTGAACCAGCGATGTTAATTCCACGACAACAGGCCCATCTGTGCTACTGCACTCTGACACTTTTAGTCATTTTATGAAGTATTCTCAAACACACACAAATGCATAGACGATAAAGGGATTTAATTCCCTTTGAACCCGGATGCTCCCCTAAGAGGGACTAAACCTGATTAACACATCAAAGAACTAAAAATCACAAATGCAATCCACACAAGTAAAAAAACAATGCCACATACACACACACACGTAAACACAGACAATTTCCACAGACACATGCACACAAAATTTACTTCAACAAACAGCCTGTGGAAATGAGATTATTTTCATGGCTTAAGCGCTTCTCCCAAATTTTGTACATTTAATCAGAGCAGGAGAAATGCTAGGCAGAACATCAGTGGACCGATTCAACAAAGCACAGCATATAATCACTCTAAGAAGTTCAGGGCTGACCGAGAGAATAGTGCTTTGACATTGACTTCCATCCCATTGAGAAATTGGCCAGAGGACATTTACAGGCAGCCAAGTCTGGTAATTCTCAAACCATCACGAGCAATAAAAGCATGACTAGAAGCCCACTGCACATCTTCCTCATCCTCTTTTGTCAGAAATGCTGGCTTCTGTAGTCTTTTATCCACTACGAGCATTGGATTTCAGACAATTCGAATGAGGTATGGATTTATATAATTAGTATTAGCTACACAACAGCCAATAAAAGACAAGATGAAATTATATCATTGAGAGAGTTGTCCATCTCACAGATTTTAAAAGGTATTAGAAGCATTTAAGGAATGAAATCTGCTCCACTCAGAATGGACTGTTTTGGCATTGCTTGCTTTCTCTGTATGATTGATCGGGGGGGAAAAAATTAATTAGGCCAACAAAATTAAACAGAAATTCTCTGGGCTGTATTCAGCCCCTTTGATATTCAATCATGGAGTAAAATTGTTTCTGCCACTCACATATTGATTTAATTGTCTCATCTACTGTGTTAATTAACCAGACTTGACAGCCAAGACTGGTGCCCACCGTTCGAGGTTACCACCCTGAGAAAAGAGCTAAAAAGGAACAGCTGCACAAGAGCAAAACTAAAGCGGCACATGGGATGCAATGTAACACTATGTGCATTCAAGCTTTGAATAAAGCTTGCTGTGCCAAAATACGATTCATGATTCTTCATGAACAGGGGAGGACTCAATACTGACTTGAAATGCAAAAATTGGTCATACTTCGAAGCCTTGGTTATAGTTATATCTTTTCTATTTCAATTTATCTTTGTTCATATTTAAGTGTCCTGAAAAAAAAATATATATATATATATATAATGGTTTTCACAAAAACATTAAGCAGCACAACCATTTTAACACTGATAAGAAGAAATCAGCATATCAGAATGATTTCTGAAGGATCATGTGACACTGAAGGCTGGTGTAATTGCTGCTGAAAATTCAGCTTTGCATCTGAGGAATAAATTAAATTTTAAATTATGGTAAAAAAAAATCAGTTATTTTGAATTGTAATAATGTTTCAGAATATGTTTTGTTTTTACTGTGTGTTTTACTGTTTTTAATTAAGTAAATGCAGCCTTGGTGAGCATAAGAGACTTCTTTCAAAAACATTTTCAGCTAAAACATCTCACCGACTCCAGGTTTTGGTAATGTGTGTGTATATCACAACTTTTTTTTTTAATCAGATCTGTCATTGAATCAATTGATCCACCAAATACAGATGTGGCAGATTTTGCATAACTTTTAAAACATGAAACCTTAATGGTGCTTCTGCATCTATATGAAAGCTTGAATTATAATGAAGTTATATAGGTTTGAAACGACACAAAAATGAGTAAATGATGACAAACTATTCTTCAACCTGCTTTGTTGTTCTTGTCTAGGCCATTTCCCACATCACTGATCAGGATAACTGTAGTGAGTCGGATCTCCAGTCTGGATCCTTATTGAGCATTCCACTTTAATCTTTCATCTATCTTTCCAAAGTGTCTTGTGTATAGTCTTTTTTTTTTGACCCCGTCAGAGAAACCAGGCTGCAAGGCCCAGATGGTAAAGACGGGAGCACAGCAATTTTTAAGTAGCTCAAGTGAATCTGAATTTGTTTGGACTGCGCCGTTCCACCTCCTGGCAGTTGTTTTTCTGGCTCCTTATGCATGCCTGACATTTGTCGCCCCATAACAGAAGGGCTGATGGAAAAGCTAATGGCTCTGTGACATAAAGGGGTCAGGAGGTCACTGGATAGTAACATTGGAGAATAACATTCACATCTGGAGTAACTTGAAGCCTGTGTATGCAGTGCATGCGTGTATCAGATCAAAGAAACGCATTTGAGAGATGTATAGATTGGAATGAGAAACAGGAAAATTTGGATCTTCCACTGAGATATGTTTTGATGCATGTGGCTTTCACCTTGGGAATAAATGTTGTTCCCACCACATATGCACACACAAGCACAAACATCTGTTTTAATTACTCTTCCTTCTAATTGAGGCTGTGGAGGAATTCAATTAGCCATATTCTGCGTGCTAAGTGCCTGCGCCACTCCACAAATGCAAAGGTTTCCAAACAGGCCTGGGCAGCAGATGGGGCTTCATTCACCGCAAATGGGCTCTCCTATTAACGTAAGGCTGATGACATATCACTGCTAACAGGTTCACAGCAGCTCGCCACGCATCATTCACATGCTAATCAAGAGCAGGTTGCGTGAGTACTTTTTCCACCCCACCTCTTATTACCCATGTCAGTTCGGCTCCTGCTCTAAAACTTTCATTGACTGAAGTGCCAATTACAGCTCACAATATATCATCCTCCACTCCTGCAGACACGGCACGGCTGAATTCAGATATCAGAACAGATGATAATACGCAGAAGACTTGTTATATATGGAGTGTAAATGCACTTGTGATGTTACCCGAAGTGACGCAGGGTAAAATCTGATGAAATATTTATACTCTTGTCTGGCAAACCCAGACCACTCTATGTAAAAGTTATTGTCTTTTTCTATTTTTTTTTTTGTCATAAAGTTTTTATAGGTATAACGAAATTAAAAACAAGCTGTAATGACTGCGTCTCTCAGCATGATTGAAACTCCATGAAAATTTAAAGGGGTTTCTTGGCATGCTATAGTAGCCCTCTTCCTTGCTGACTTCCAAATAACTTCCTTCTCCAAATCCAACACAAACCGGTACTCACACATACAGAAGTGCTGGGAATTGACTAACTAAAAGTACCGGCAATTAAAAATTAACTAGCGTTAGCACTAGTTAGTGAATCTGTCCATTCAGATTGGTGTTTTTTGCTCACTTTTGTATCATTTCTGTTCCCTGTACAGTATTTTTCTTCAGAGCCCCACACATGACATGCAGAAGAAAACAAATAGGTACCATGGACATGAATTAAGAAGTTGTTCCCACAACTTATTAATTTGTTCCCTGGTTTTAGTTAAATTGTGGCTGGGTTATACTATTCATTCCCTTGTTTTAGTTTAACAGGGGAATTAATTAGTACAACAGCCACAGTTTAACTAAAACCAGGGAATGTGGCAAAGAATTCTTAATTTGTGGTCACAATATCTTTTTTTTTTTCTCTTTGTCATGTCATTGGCGGTGCTCCATAGGAAAGTGCTGTACATTTATATAATTTAATTTATATAACTGATATAAATTAATCATTTTTTTACGTGTGCATATCTGTCGCATCTCCACTATCTTGTCAAATACAAGTGAAAAAGCCAATAAATAAAAATGTGACTTTTCATGCGAGAAAAATACACCTATACAATTTTATTGTACAGATAATATATAAAAAATAATATACATAATAAATCTAAATAAACATATAAAATATAAGATTAAATTATAAATTATAACCATGCACATTTATTTAATTAAAAAGATACTGCCCTGTTAAGAAGCTTCAATGTAGCTTAGTGTCGCTAACAGAATTGCTTGTGATGATCTTCATTTGAAAGCCACTTTGGATAAAAGCATCTGGCTATTTATTAACTACTGTATTTTTTGACTGTAGTTTAACAACCTTATGAGTATGCATGCTTCAGTTTTAAAGTAGCTTCCCCAATGCTGATATACGTGCACACAAATACATATATGCTAATGTGCTGTAACCCTGCAGAGCTTTCTCTTGAAATAAAAGTTCATAAATCATTCACACTAACTGTTCCCTTGGCAGGATTCTTGCATTGCTTTTCTGCGTTAGCCAGGTCGCATCAGAGACAGCGGTGACCTCAGCACATGGGCAACTCAAGTGAGAAACACAGTTAGTGTACTCACACCTGCAGACCAGCATGCAGAGCACGTGTTCATCGTATAGTGTTTACGCGGTATGACAGAGATTGTGTGAGATATAGCAAATATTGGCAAGGAAATCTCTCTTACTTTAAGAGATGCTCAGGTTTCTGTGTGTTCGATGAAGACAGCTGGAAAAAAAAATTTAGAGTCGTAATCCTCTTAAATAGTGTTTGTTGACTGTAATCATTTTATTTCTGTTAGACAGCACAAACAAGCTTTGAATGGCAGATATTATCACTTGATTCAAACAGATTAGATCAGCACCACATGTCTGTTTACGTTTTTAGACTTATGAGGTAACTGGGTCAGTGGTTTAAGCTATTTTGCAGTCTTGTTCTGTCCACAAAGACTGAAACTGTTGTAAACAATTCAGCCAAGCTTGCAGTCTGTGCTTAGCATTTGGACAAAGCAGAGATTCCAGGTTGAAATATTGTCTTATTGTTGCATTACCTTTTATAGTATTGTTGCAATAAGATCAAATGGAAAAAATTTAACTTAAACAAAACTGGCAAAAAAGTTTTGTGGGGAAACTGTGAGATAAAACTCAAAACAATGCAATATTTGCAATATTATCGAGATTGTAATATTGGCATATGCTGCCTTCAAGTGCACCTGGAAGTTTCTACTTCCAAGATGGACATGAATTATTACAGCATGTCATGCATTCAACTCTAAAATACAACATGGAATTAGCCTTAAAAAAACAAAAAACAGATAGGACTGGTTTGGGTCTCGAAAAAAACTGCAGTCGCCTGAAAATATTAAGAAAAGGAAAAACATTAAAAAGAACAAAATGAGAAACGTAATACTTTCACTGCCGTTCTAAAGTTTTGTCGTCAAGAATTTTTTTTTTTTAATGAACATTTTTATTCATCAAGGATGCATTCAAATGAACGAGATATTTAAAATGCTACAGATATTTCCATTTCAAATAAATGCTGTTCTTTTGAAAGTTCCCTGAAAAAAATTTATTCCACAAAAGCAGCACATACTGTTATCAACATTGATAAGACAAAATTTGTCATTAGCACCAAATCTGCATATTAGAATGATTTCTGAATGATCATGTGACACTGAAGACTAGGGTAATGATGCTAAAAATTCAGCTTCGCCATCACAGGAATAAATTGCATTTGAAAATATATATTTAGAAAACACTTATTTTAAATTGTAATAATATTTCAAAATATTACTGTTTTCACTGTATTTTTGATCATATTTTTCAACTCCACTCCATTTGGAAAGGAGTGCAAAGGATTGTGGGAAATTGTGACATCAAATTAGAAATGCATCAAAGTCAGCATGATCATCAAAGACCCTATCAGATTCGCCCATGCCACCAACTGTGTCTGTTTGTGTGTGTGCGACACATCTGTGTCAATGCATGTGTGTCTGATTAGACTGAGAAGAATGTATTACCCTTAATGAGGGTTAATTGTTACTGTTGTGTCGGAACATGTTTCTTGATTAGCTATGTGCTCCATGCTGTGAGGGGTTCAACCCCACTCCACTGGAACAGATCTCATCTCATCATTGAGTCGATTCCTCAACACAACCTGATGCCACCCACTGCAGACCAGCATCAGACAGACAGCGGGCAAGAGAGAGAGGCAGATAAAATTTACTTTTGGTACTTAAGTACTTTTAAAAGCAAGTACTTCTGTACTTTTACTTAAATAAAAATGTCTTTACTTGTAATGGAGTAATGTTTGACCAGCAGTATCTGTACTTTCACTCAAGTAATGGAGTTATACTTTGTCCGCCTCTGTAGACAGCCAACACTGGGATGACGTTATTTGCAAGTTAGAGAGCTTTGGCCTACTTGAAATCCACAGTTTTACATCAGGACAGCATGCAAGAAAGGCATAAGGCAGTAAAGCCCCTCCCACACCATAACTTATGCATCTTTTTGCATGCATATCATGATTTACACAAATATGACACAGTCTTGGATCAACATCATTTGTTGTTCCTACAACATCTCTGTCAACCAGTCATTGATCTAACTGGCTGTAGTATCGCCATTGAAATACTACTTTTTATATTTGCACAGCTTCAGTAACCTGCATTTTTTGTACCGAAAATCCATATATGAAATCCATTTCTGATTTTACATAAAACAGGATGCCCTCAGTCACATAAATTGCAAAAAAAAAAATTACACTTTGACCATTTCATGTTTCATTTAAAAACAAACAAACGCATAAAAGTATCACAAAAATGGTCCATATAACTTGTGCACTACATTCCAACTCTTCCAAACCATTTATAATTTTGTGTAACTAACAGAAAGGAGAGAAGTAGTGATTTGCGATGAGTCTTTACTTTGTGTCAGATCTTTTAAATTAACTGGAAAACAGGTCTGAATTATTTGTTCCCAAATTGGACCAAGTGATTCTTGAGTTCAACTCACTGATTCAGTGCAGTGGTTAATAGCTCACCGGAGGGGAATATTATAAGTGAATTATGACTTGAATTTTAGTCTTTTCTTCACACAAAACTTTTATATGAATTCAGAAGACTTGAAATGTAATGCACAAGCTGCATGGACCATTTTAAAGATGCTTTAATGTTGTGTTGTGTCCTTTTTGAAGTGTTAACTTAATTGGCTTGAAATAGTTGTTTGTTTAACAGCACTTCAAATAAAGCAAAATGTATAAATATAGTCACATAAAGGCTTTTACTCATTTCTCTTCAATTTTCAGACACCTTTATCCACATTTTGTACTGCAATGTAGCATCTGTGTTTTAATATTATCCATGTGTACTAGATCTACACACACTGATGATCATCGGGTTTAAATCAGATAATTAGCTGACAAATCTTCTCCATCTCTCATTCCTGCATACACACATTCAGATACAGCCTCAATAGCTAAAAGAGCCTCGTACAGTGGCTACTAGTGATTTCTCCTTGTCCGCCCACAGCTCTCTGATTATGCCTGCACATGGAAGACGCTTGTTTGGATTGGGCCCGTCTTTCCCACACAAAAGCAAGGACACTCGCCACAACACCATCTACTAACAGAACAGGCCAACCTGTGCTAAAACAACCACCGCGACCTTGGTGCGTGACTCCATCAAAGAGCTCCAACTTGAGAGCACTCCAAGTTTCACCAGAGTCTGAAATACAACGGACCTTCTCAAACATTTACTGATCCAAACAAATCTTATGGAACCTCCTCCATGGTGATGGTGTTCAGAGGGAGTACATTAACCTCTGGTGCCTTCATTTTTGAATCCTGTGGAAATGAAAGGATTGTGAATATGGAGGAAGTAAGGAACACAGAAGAATGAAAGAGTAATATGAAGTGACACATCCGTGGTGGGCACCGAGAGAAATGGCGTGCCATTGTAGGGGAAGGGGGATGAAATATTCAAATGCTCCTCTGTTTGTGCCCTCTGAATGAGGCACAAGCAAAAAAGCCACTCATACACTCATCACTTTGGAAATGTAAATGCCCGCGGCCAAACTCAAGCATGGAGTATGAGTGATAAGCACAACATCTGCTTCCTGTCTCCTTTGTATGTGATATCAGCTGTGGAGAAACCCATTCTGTCTGTGGCAAGCAGCTTCTCAGATCCCTTTTTGGAAATTAAGCTTACCCTGACTAGTTTCTCTCTTATGAATATTTAATCAGGCTTTTACTATAATAGCAATAACTATGTAAAAACATGGTAGAAATTCAGGCTTAGGGGTGCAAAGGCCTCAGCAATGTTGGTTCTCAACTGGTTTACTTCAGGACTAGAATTTTTGAGTTTTTGACATCAAATGGCAACTCAACATAATTTCAAAATTGTGCAAAATGTCCTTAAACTCACACACTGAAATGTATTAATTTCACCAGGAACTACACTCTTAAAAACAAAGGTTATTTGTTGGCATCTATGGCTCCATGAAGAACCTTTAACATCCATTACACAAAAGTTTCTTTAGATTTTTAAAATGTTCTTCACACTAGGAAAAAAAAAAAGTTTATTTTATTTTTAAGAACTTCACTGAAAGGTTCTTTGTTCTTTTTTAGCACTTTTTGCTCTCCAGCTAAAAAAATTGGGTCAGAATTTAAAATTACTGGTCTAAAGTTTTAAAGTTTAAAGTTTTTTTAAAGTAAGTACACTTGCTATAAACAAGACTGAGTACTGGAACAAACAAAACGTGGATAGGAGCATAGAAAAATGCAGTGGACAGGACTGACAAACAAACATCCAGTCATTTGATCTGTGAAATAGTGAAGTCCACGCAATTGTTAAAACGTTCAAGGGACCAATGACTTTATATATCTTCAGTTCATGTTCCAAACAGTTTTCAGTAAAAAATGGGGATCACATATTAAGTTGGCTAACAACTGTGTTAATCACAGAGGGCTGAATCACGGTAAAAGGGTCTGCAATTACAGTATCTTGGCAGGAATGGTGTAGGTTCATCCATAATAATCTCTTAAGGGTAGGCGACATGGCCTGCCATATAAAAGCTTTCCTGTAGCGTAAACAGTAGCACATGGCACCAGTAATAAGACCATAGGTTCAATCTCCAGGGAATGTATGAACTGCTAATAAGTATACTTTGATTGCAAAGTCAATTTCTTTAGATAAAGCCATCTGCGTAATTGTAATGTAACCAACACGGGTTTAAGTACAGTAATTTTAAGAGTACTTTACCCTCATGTCATTCCAAACCTGTATGATTTCCTTTCTTCTGCAGAACAAAAATATATTTTTAAAAGGGGCTTTTATATTTTATTTTTTATTTTATTTTGTTTTTTTGTCCATACCAAAGTCACTGGGGTCCAATGTTTAAGGCAGCGATTTTAAATACAAATACAGCTTTTTTTAGTTCACTATCTTGTTTTTGAGAAATACCGTAGATAGCTTCTTATAAAACATTTACATGGCTCTAAACATAATAATGATAAGCCATCCCTTTTTCCTGAAGTCAATATGGTCGTACAAACACCAAAGTAATGTTAAATATAGTTACTGTACTCAGTGGTGGATTTAGGCATGGGTAACATGGGCAACTGCCCAGGGTGGCATTTTGCCGGGGGCGGCACGAATGCGTGATCGGGTTTTTACTGCTCACTTGCACAGCACGTCAATATCATGTCATGATGTGGGTCAATTAACCTGGGGTGCGTTTCCCAAAAGCATCGTTAGCCAACTATGGTAGTTAGTTCCATTGAAAATCTATTGGTAACGATGGAACTTGCGACCATAGTTGCTTTTGGGAAACGTACCCCTGGTCGGGACTCGATGTGTGCGCATTGAGAAATACTTTCTCTCTGTGTCTTAAGTCTTAAGCGGCTTAAGACACATAGGGGGAGGGTGAACTACCTCTAGGTTAAGGCTAAAAGTAGCCTTATGTTTAGCCTAATAACTATATATTATATGCAAAAAAAATTTATTGATTTTGTACAAATTTTTTTTTTTTTAAACAAACGTAACATCACTCACTTTGTTAATGTTTTTGCTGTATAGTTGTGGGGGGGTTGTTTTATTTATTTGCCTGAATTTGTCTAAATCTGCAAAAATGTCAACAATTCTGTGTTTTTCTGTCAATATGGGGTGCTGTGTGTACATTAATGAGGAAAAAAAAATTAACTTAAATGATTTTAGCAAATGGCTGCAATATAACAAAGAGTGAAAAATTTAAGGGGGTCTGAATACTTTCCGTACCCACTGTATATGCTAAATTTATTTAGGGGTAACAGAAGGGGTGGTTCGCCCAGGGCACCATACAAGCCAGAACCGCCATTGACTGTACTCTGCAGGAACTATGGTTTCATGAGTGTTGATGATTTAATTACTATTTAAGCAATCTGTGTTATTGCTTTTATTCAGAAGATACTTTTATTTTTTTTATTTATAAGTCACGCCAATAATGATTTTAGCGTGCTGACGTTTTTGTGATCTCTGGCAGCAGAGTGGCTTTGTAGAGGGCAAGTCTGTAATCATCCATATGGGTGTTGCCAGTCACAAAAGATGGTGTGTTTGCTACAATAGTAAGAGCTTCCCTTTATCTACCAAAAGAACATGGTGTCTGATCTGATGCCAGAGTTGTGCGGTGCACAGGGGGAGAGCGAGAGAGAGCGAAAGCAAGATCCAGTTTCCCTTTATCCACTCATTTTTATCTAAAAGCCTGTCTCTCCCCACATTCTTGTTAATGGTGGTTGTTTCGCTCTCTGAGGTTTCAGTGAAGGTCGATAAATGGAGCTACTTTAACATTGGTCATTAAAAGAACCAGGGAGAAAACACTGAAAACATAAAAGCTACCCATTCATTTATGAACACAAAAGATAAATCACTCCGCAGTTTCTATGTACCTATTTGTGTTTTGTGTGCATGCATCCTTTGTGAGAGAAACCAGCAGGGTCACCACCTCCGGGTGTCGAATCTCTTTAAAGCATGCAACTAAATTCACTGGCCATACAACCTGCGTTTGCTGCACAATAGAGATGTTTAGACAAAGATGAATGGGGGGTGATAATTTCAGCTATTTGTTATTCTTGATTACCAGCACCCATCGGCGCTAATTGGCTTCTTTCTTTCATTTTTGCCACTAATGCGAAGGCATTTTTCCCCTCAGGAACCAGAAGCACTCCAGAGACCATTGTTGTTATTTTCACTTTAAGTTTCCTCTCATGCCTGCTAAAACATCCCGAGTTGTCCATGACTTAAGCCCTTACGGGTGACTTCCTTATTGTCAGCATTTGCTGGATAACTTTTTGATGCCAAGCACCTCCAAATATGATGATTCCCTTCAGTATAATACCACATATCACACATAATATGTAAAAGACAACATGTTTACAATAGGGATGCACCAATTTAAAAATTCTGGTTGATATGCATGACTGAAGAAAGGATGATATTAAAAGTCTCTACTACTTATTTTTTGTCTAAATAAATAAACATACTACAAAACACTGAAACGAAAATCAATTATTTTAAATGCTCCAAGTGAATTTAGGCATCACAACATTATAATGTACATTATGATTTTTTAAAAAGATTTGGCATGATTACAACAGTGTTATTAAATTATAAGTGTTTTTAAATATTAACTTTAAGTGTGTTTAGATAATAGCAAAAGTAATGTACTTGAAAAATAGGGGAACTGAGCATGATAATATTGGCTGATACCAATAACTGTTAAAAAATGATATTGCAGATATTGGCAACAAATACAAACATATGTTTGCAGGAGGAAATGAGAAATGAACACTTAGAAATAAATATTTTTTTTAAACTAACAACCATATGGCTTTTATCTCATGCCGTTAAAAAATAAGGATATCAGTAAAATAAAATAACTGTAATTAATCTCACAGTTTCAATCTCACAGTCTTTAGAAAGCAAAATACAATTTTATTTTTATAATTTGGTATATGTTTTAAGATATTAGAATCAGAATCAGAATGAGCTTTATTGCCAGGTATGTTTACACATACGAGGAATTTGTTTTAGTGACAGAAGCTCCACAGTGCAACAGAATGACAGTGACAAGACAGGACACAGATAATAAAAAGAATAATATACAAATACACAAAATAGACAATGTACAAGATAGCAAAAACACATTATGTGTGTATTATCATTAACTTTAACATTAACAGTTTTTTGACAACCCTAAAAATTCCCCTCTAGCACCCTCTTTCGGCCCGCTGGAGGACCCGGACCCCAGTTTGAAAACCCTTGGTCTCGATAAATGGATGATGGGATTGTTAGTGCTTCCATCCTGACCTCTTGACTCTACACAGTTCATATCAAAGCCATTTAGTCCTACCTGATAGCGTCTCTCACTTGCTCACACAGCACATGACGATCTTGCTTGAATGAGCGGCAATGCTTTGGGGACCTTTTGCATCTCCGTCCGCAGCCCCTACCACTCAGGGGCCATCGGCGATTAATCAGGAACATCGAGCACAATAAAAATCAATGCGAAAGAAGAAGAAGGTGAGGCATTTACAGGGCCACTCCTGCTCCGCAAAAGCTCATCATTTTTATTGACTCTGCTTTTAACTGCCTCGCGACCGGCTTGCAGAGCCTGCATTTCTTTATTGGCTTCAGACTATCTATAAAAAGCAGTAGGGCCAAAGCAGCTGCATATCTGCTGAATAAATCATGCATGCACACATCACACACAGACACATACAAAATGGGAAATGGACATAAGCGCCAAGGGCAAAAAGTAAACCGATTGTCTCAGAGAGTCTGAGGAACATGGTGCCGTAAGGTATGACAGACTGGTATCATTTATCTAAATCAGTTGTGGGATTATGTAGAAATATGTTTTTATCTTTTCAGTGAGCCAAGCTTGGAGTGATTACATCATTTTGCAACATATGACTTTGAACATTCAGCAAATTTTATCCATCAGGCAGAGAGATACAGAAACATGCAATATCCTACAGTGCAATCTGTCAGAAATGGGCGCAGACAGCAATATATGTACACAATATATGTATATGTGCTGTGTGTGTATACAGACCACTGACCCGGGGTCATGAGTCCAACACTGTGAGTGAGTGCTATCTCTGTTATCCAGAGATCACCTACGAAGCTCCTGAGACAATGGGTGGCTCTGATGTCCTCTGGGATTAGGTGTGAAACTCACATAGCCAACACAATGGTCTCTTATTGATCCCAGTGTTTCTCAGAAAGGTTTGTGGCCCACCAAAGCATAATTTGCTGGGGTGATACAGGAAGTCTTGGACCAAAATGGTCACAGATACTATCGATGACCGTATCTTTTTTTACTTGGCGCTCCCTCCTCCTTTGTGGGAATTGATTGCATGGTTCATTACCCGAATGAGTGGTGCTTCAGGACGTCAAATAAGGCAGAAGCTTGAGTAATGTGCTCGTGAAATATGAGTGAAAATGCGTTCGAGGGTACAGTTGAGCAGACATTAAATACATGCTGGAACTGCAGTGGACCAATGATAATAGGAGACTCCTGTCTGTTTGGATAGAGATATAAGAGGGAATCATGATGGAGAGAAATAATGGTCTGAGATTGTGCTTGACTTACTCAATTTTAGGCGTCTGTCCTTGTGGGAACTGAATAGAGACCAATATTTCATAATGACTATCCCATATCCCATACTACCTACTTTGTGAGAAAACATCATAAAGAGACTAAATAATGTCTTATTTATCATGAAAAGTGCCAAAAGGTATCTATAGGAGGTATGGTTATCTTAGCATAAGAACAATTCAATAGTCAATAGAAGGGTTTTACTGTGATATAAAGTATGATATGTGTGTGGTCATGGTGGCCAGTGATGGGGACATCACTGAGAGTCAACCTTGGTGCAATGTTTGTCCTTTTAATGAAAGGGCAAGGAGACAAACTGCTGAAATTGCTGAACATATCTTCTTTGGTGTGTGTATGTGAGGTTAAATGCCAGCAAATCCTTACAATCAAACAACTAATAAAGCCATTTGCAGGTGTCTCGAAATAAATGGAAAAACACATCCAGCTGCTTGTGATTATACTCTACTAGACATGTGTTATGTGTGCTGAAATATAATACACTCTTAAATATAATAGAGCGCAACCGCCTACCTATTTGATAGTTTTGGTTCTGGAAGTATTGTTTTCCGTTCTTTTTTCTCCATAGTGATCTAAAAGAATTCTGTGCCATGAACCAAACTGACCGGCAGCAAGATGAATCAAAACATTACAAACAATAAAATATCTTGTAAGATTTTGTAATGGTTTTTGGTTCTTATGCTCACCAATTTCTATTGTAATATATTTTAAACTGATTTATTCCTGCTGATTTGGTGTTCAAGAGACATTTCTTATTCTCACCAATATTCAAAACAGTTGTGTTGCTTAATATTTTTGTGGAAATGGTGATAGTTTTTTTAAGGATTGTTTAATGACATTCAAAACAACAGCATTTTTTTATATATAAATCTTTTGCTACATTATAAATGTCTTTACTGTCACTGTTGATCAATTTAATGCATCCTTTCTGAATAAAAGTATCAATTTCTGAAAAAAGAAAGATCTTACTGACTCCAAACTTTTGAACCGTAGTGTGTTTTTTTAATACAATATAATATTAAAAAACATTAATATACAGTATGTATATGTATATGTATAGCTATAGTCAGAGTTTGAAATGAACTTTTTCACTCCCCAGGCAATTTGGCTACTCAATTTTTTATGTTACCGGCCATTCATAACTTCTACTAGCCAAAAAAAAAAAACAGATATAAACCTAATTAACTACGTCACAGCTTCATATATAAATATATTTATTATAAAATCGGAATTTCATGTTATTCCATGGTATCTGCAGGATTTTTAAAATCAAATTTAAGACTTTTTAAAATTTAAGACCTGCACAAATAAAATTAATACCATATATACAGTTCAGTTACAGGTTTTCACACAAGCAAAAGGTTTTCAGCACACATTTTCAGCCTTTAAACCATTTTAAGATAAGGGATGAGTCAGAAGTATCAATTATTACATTAATTTAAACATTCATTACCAATCAATTATTATATTAATTTAATAACATATGCACACATTTTAATGTCTTAATTGCTTAGATTTTTTAAATGCATTAGCTGCTTCTTGTCGATCCACCGATTCATATTTACAACTGAGTGTTTGCTGCGTAAAAATATGGGTCGATTTTCACAATAGTCTGCACAAAAACAGCGGAAGGGTTTATTGAAAGTGCACATTCATATTCTCTGCCAGCAGGAGGAGCTTTTGGAGCTGCAGAATATAGCAGTTTCCACGGTAACGGCTGTGCAGCGCAGCACCTGACTTTGAAACATGCAGAGCTCATATTTATTCAATGAAATCATAGCCTTTTAAAGTTTATTCGTCACATTGAGCTATATCGCAATTCTTGTCTTTCCGTACCCAAATTTAAGACAACTTGAAATCATAATTAAGACTTTGCTGTACCATTTAAGACTTTTATGGCCTTAAATTTGATATGACTAAATTAATACAAGACATTGGTGGGATCAAAGTGCATGATATCAGGAGAGTTCATCTGGACAGTAAGAAAATCACAGAGTGTCTGAGTTGTAAGTCATTTTTTGAGTCTTAGCTAAATACAATGCAAAGGAAGCCTGCACGCGTATGTTCAAGTAAGCTATGGCAGATGCTGTGCAATTAGGCTGTATTTAATATATCATGATGACTCATGAGTTCAGTATTTGCGCTAAATCTGCGCAGTTTTAAAGTTATAGTTATTTTTAAGAATGAATAGCAATGTACTATAGTTCTAATGTAGAAGATAAAATTTGGCTATTAAATA
>NW_015625587.1:1922422-1955733 GCF_001515625.1 Sinocyclocheilus rhinocerous | reverse complement strand
TATTTTTTTTTTTTTAAATAAAGTTTAAATTACACTGACTGATGACTTCAACAGAAGCTTACAGAATACCATCGATTCATAACCTCAGGGCTCAAGGTAGATTGGTCTTGTAAGTTTTATGCAGAATCATTAACAACCAATTTCTCTATGGAGAAAATGTATAGGATTTTTTCTTCCAGAACCCCACATTGGCATTACAGCACAGCAACCCAAACTCCCCCCTCTCAAAAAACACATATTTATCCATATTTAACCTCAATTACTGAGGTCAAAAGAGGAATCAAGCCAGGTCTTTGCCACACTGAAGTAAAACACAGGAACATTCAGCAATGTAGTTGATTAGGCATTAAGAGTGTGTGTGTGTGTGTGTGTGTGTGTGTGTGTGTGTGTGTGTAAAAGACAGGAAAGACGCTGAATGGCAGTCAGGGCAATTTAGCACTGACCTCCTTCCCACAAGGAACAGGTTTCAAACATGGCGAAACGAAAGAGAGATGATGGTGCTGCTAGGTGGAATTATGAGATGGAGGAAAGGTTCGTGGAGCTGTGGCAACAGTCCTCCTGACTGTATGATGTGTCATCGAGGGACTACCACGACAGAACAAAGAAAGAAAAATGCAGGCGAACTATAGCAGAAGCGCTTCAGCAATGTTTACACTCTTGTTTTCGGAAGTCAGTCGCTAGTTCCGCCTTCTCGTGGACATCACGTGCGTCGTTAAAGACGGCACGCGATGAATGGTCGGGAAGCAACGTGTAGTCTGACATGTTTCTTGTCCACGACATGACAAGATTTTAGGAGTCAAAATCGTGTAATCTGACACAGTGACTATCGTGACCGACAAAAATATTGTGTAGTCTGAACCTGGCATTACTTTCATTGTATGGACCAAAAACACTCATTTTCAAAAGATCTTCTTTTGAGTTCCACAGAATAATGAACGTCATACATGTTTCAAACAACATGAGGGCAACTAAATTGTCATAATTTTTTTTTTTTTTTGGTGAACTATACTTTTAAGAACATAAACTCACAACTTTGTGATTGTCAATTTACCTTGAAGAATGAAACATTAATTTAGACGAACAACAGAGGAGCCACAAGGAGTGATCAAGACATAAAGTAGCTTGGCTAAAGCTCCTCAATGGAAACCAGAATGTTGCTGGTTTAAATCCTACAAGAAGCATGCAATTGCACTCTTAAACAAGCCTCTTAACCTAATTTTACTCTAGAGGGATTGTCCCTTAAGTGTACTGTAAGTTGCTTTCCATAAAACAGTCTAAGAAGTGACTACTTAACAAGGAAGCACACATGCATGACAAAAACACAGTTTGGATCTGACTGCTTAGCAGAGAGACCACTGTATCCTTTAGCTTTGCTTTTGAAGATAGATCATTTTGGGAGGTCACTGAAAATCGATGTTGACTGCACAGTGTAATCATCGCCGGGAATGCCATTAGCATATCTTAGCATGGATTGAGTTGTCTGGCTGGCGGGCAGAGGGAGGGAGGAGTGATTAGGGATTGATTGTTCTGGCTGGAGAGGCTCCGAGATCGGAGAACGGTATGGGAGAATGTTAATGAAGGCTGAGTTGGAGCCCGCGGTCCCCCGCTTCTTTAATTACCTGAGCATATCTACATGTCCAGGGGACCCAAGCCTGCTCACGGCATGTCCGATAAATATGAGTGAGTGTGTGCGTCTGACTCAGGCTCTGATTAGAGGGTTAAGACTCCTACTTTCTAGATGCTCTCCCCTCCCACACTTCCTTGGTGCAGAGTGCCTATAAACTCCCTTTCTTTAATGACTAGTTGGTCCGCAGAGTTCGGATAGTCTCGACCAATGTTGTGCCTCGGGCTGCATTAAATACTGGGCAATAAAACAGGAAAATCATAAAGATCTTGTGTGTCAAGGGCAATAAAAAACATAAAATATGATCATTTTACCTAAGGCAAGGTTAGTTGTATGATGTCATGCGGTAGTGCAACTCCCCAAAAACTTAATAGATGAATTAAAGATTATTTATATTTGTAGAAATAAAACTAGAGTTGTTTATGTCCCTCCCTTTATTCATGAAATCTGCTATACAAACAGACAGTGTCTCCATCTGCTATGGAGCACCTGCACTTCCCCATGATGCTTCAGTTTGGAATTGGCATTAGGTGCCAGCCACAGACGTTTATTAATATTCATCAGATCTCATTCTGCCTGTTATAATCTCTGACGCAGCCTTAGAAAACTAATCGTAACGTGCTCTCAGTTTTTAGACATCCATGGAAGTGGAAGTAAAAAAAAAATGTGATGCTCATTTTTCTGTCCTACCTGTTAATTTCTATATATATTGTATTTATGCTGGTTTCATGTGGGTTAAAAAAACTTTTTCAATGACATTTGAAATTTATTGAATGTAAAAATGTCATGGGGTGCACTGATCAATAAAAATATATTGATATTTTTGTTGCACCTTGAATACATTTGAGTATACAGATCTTAATTACTATTTTTATAATATACTTTTAAAATATTATATACTGTATATATATATATATATATATATATATACAGTATATAATATTTTAAAAGTATATTATAAAAATAGTAATTAAGATCTGTATACTCAAATGTATTCAAGGTGCAACAAAAATATCAATATATTTTTATTGATCAGTGCACCCCATGACATTTTTACATTCAATAAATTTCAAATGTCATTGAAAAAGTTTTTTTAACCCACATGAAACCAGCATAAATACAAATGTAACAATTTAACAATTCTAGGAACATGGCACAGCTATATTTTAATATTTTTATTTATTAATTTTATCATAGACATTCTTATGCCAATAACCCAGGTACTGTAATAAATGCAGTTGAAACACTCCTAACAACATGATGTCTTTGGAGATGTATTGTGGAGACAGCTTGAGACAATCTTCTTAATGACATTTTTTAATTGTTGTCTTCTGCCTTATGCATACATGCTCATGGCAATTACATTTTTATTTAGGTCATATCATGTGTGACTGGCATATGTCACATTTGATTAGCTCCAGTCATTTGGTTGACAGGTGCTATGTCCATCATTGTACACACCTCCACTGATTTAAAACACAAAGCATGAAATCCAACAGACATCCCCACAGAACACAAGCTACTGCTAATGCTAATATCCTCTTACAAGCACAGCTGGACATTTGGATTTGGCCCTGCTTACCAAGAGTTCACCCAGCCAAGCTATCAAAGAAAGGACAGCCAGCATACCACCACCGATTAAGGGCAGCCTGCCCATAATTAGAGGAGGTCCCAATAGACATTCCCAAGCCAAACGTACTCCCCCTTTGAACACCGAGACATCAGCCATTCAGAGACCGGTATCTCCTGTTGTCTGGGAGGGTGGCTTGATGCCACCATATCCTTATTGGATGGTGCCAAATGTAATGGTTAACAGTAATTAGCGAGCTCCATGTCCTTGAGATGTGGATGTTGCTTTCCAATAGTCTAGTCCCCAACAAATCACATGCACTATACAGCTCATAAACACTGGCCAAAAATCTTGCACCATCTTGCATGGGTTCCATAGGCCACCAATTGCCTGGTTTGTTTTTTTTCCATCCCCCAGGCTATGACAGATCTACTTAAACCAATCTGTCCAATTTCTCTCTCCTATTTATCAAAATAGCATCTCACACCATTCCAGACAGATTGGTATCTTTGAAAGAGGTGATGAAATAGAAAATCTGAAATTGGAAAAGAATCTGTTTTCTGAGCATTCACACACTGAGGTTTTCCACTAGGATACATTTTCTCTGCCTGGTGTTCTGCCAAGGCCTGCAATGCTGCTGTGATACAGGCAATATTGCTGTCTCTGTGTTGATCTCCTACTCCCTGCTGTATAAGACTCTAGGATATTCAGGTTGTACTTATGGTGGCACTCAAGTTGATGGTGTGAACATACTGGTTTCAACTCAAAAGTGCAATGTGAAAAGAGACCAGCAAGGGGAGAGAGGTGAAATCAAAATCGGTTCAGAACAGCAGGGTTGTTTGCCATTCAGAAATTAATTGAGAATGCCTGGTAAATTTCAACTCAATTCCTGAATTTGAATTGGCATAGCAAACAGGATGCAATTTCAAGTCAAATGTATGTAGAATTAATATTAATTGAAATTCAAAGAAATTCTATGGTGGCCGAGAGAGCTCAACGTGCTGCAAATAAAAAAACACATGCAAATAGAAAAAACACCAACAAATTAAGAAAATATCTTCATCAGTTTGGCAACACATGCGCTGCAAATACTCACAACACAGTCAAATACAGAAATGTGCTGCAAATACGCACAATGTGACCAAATACAGAAATGAGCTGCAAATATAGAAACATACTGTAAATATGCACAGACCACAACGGAATGTTTAAGGGAACCGCAACAAGACATGTTTATCAATGTCTGCTCTGAAAGGTGATATTTTTGCCTATTTTAACATCCTGATCATATGATTCCTTAGCTTTTTGGATATCATTAGCGGAAATAAGCTGACAAAATACACAATTTCTGTAACTGTGAAACATTATGTAAGCTAGCTAGCTAATTTTCACAACTTCCCATACGAAAATTAACCATGGTTTTACTATTGAAAAAAAAAAAACATGGTTACAATAGTTAAATGAACCATGGTTTTGCCACACTAACCATAGTTTAACCATTGTATTTGTACAACTGTGGTTATACAAATGGTAATCAATATGCCCAAAAAATGGTTACGACACTTACTATAGTAAAACCATGGTTAATTTTTGTAAGGGTTGTTGGTGTCAGGGTTATGTTTGGTTTGTGTTCTAGTTTTCATTGTTTTTTCAGTTGGCCTGTTCCCCGGTGACCTAGTTTCCTGATTATGTCATTTTGTTCACCTGTGTCTTGTTAATTTACTCGTTAGTCCCTCGTTTGGTTGAATATTTATAGCCCTGCCTTTCCAAAGTTTCTTTGTTCTGTCTCACGTCATGTTAAGAGGTTGTGTTCGTCTGTTTGCACTTGTGGATTTATTAAAGACTCTGTTCATTTGACTATCTGCCTTCTATGTACTCCTTCGAGCTCCTTTCCCCTGGCAACCCGTGACAGAAGACAGGACTAACAAAATATGAACTGGACTGAAGACTATCTTTCCTCCATCCGTCAAGATGGTCGTCCACTGGAGCGGTATGTGGAGGAATATGTGGAATTCTCCCATTTAGTGAGTTGGAGTGATCGTATGCTCAGTGTTTGTTTTCAGATGGGACTGGATGAGGGAGTCATTTGGTTCCTGTCTCCTGATCGTAGTTTGTCCTTTGTCGACTCCATTAATTTAATTCTCTGGTTTAATGGTTCGGACTATATTGTTGAGGAAGTCTCTCATCCTGTCCCATCTCATAAACGATTGAGCATTCCAACTTACCCCAAGCCTGCTACCAAAACCTCCACATCCCTTAACATCGGGTTCATCTCATTCGCTTCAGAGGCCACTCCCATTCCAGAATCCGCTCCAGTTATCAGCCCAGGGAAAAGGGCTGCTTCACTCTCAAGCCCTGAAAAAGAGGCGCCAGCGCGCCCCCAAGAGTCTGCTACAGCGCATGTCCCCAAACTTTTTGAGCTGGTGCTCGTGCCTGAATTCTCTGTTCCAACGTGCCTCTCAGAGCTTCTGGATACAGCACTCCCTTCAGAGTCTGCTCCTGCTCATGTCCCCGAACTCCTGGATATGGCGATTCCTCCTGAGTTCTCGGCCCCTATCCTCTCTCCAGAGTCCGCTCCAGAAAGCTCTCCTTCGGCTCCTATGTCTCCTTCGCCTCCGCTGGTCCCATCCAGCCCTCCTGTGTTAGAGAACTCCGTTCCTCCAGAGTGCCCTCCAGTGCTTGCACCTCCAGAGATCCGTTGCCATAGTGGCCGGGCCGGGGAACCGGGACAAGGCTACGAAGGCTCCTCCATGGCCTATTTTCAACAAATTAAGAAAATATCTTCATCAGTTTGGCAACACATGCGCTGCAAATACATGTGTTGCCGAATGGCCGGCACCGCCATGGCCTCCTGAACTGTCTGCTCCTCCATTGCTTCCTAGTCTGCCTGATCTGCCATGGCTTCCTAGTCTGCCTGATCCGCCATGGCTTCCTAGTCTGCCTGATCTGCTATGGCTTCCTGGTCTGCCTGCTTCACCATGGCCCCCTGAACTGCCTGCTCCACCATGGCCCCCTGAACCCCCTGATCGACCCTGGAGGCTCTCCTTGTCTCGGCCCAGTTCCAGTCCTGCACCAGCAGGGGGGCACCCGCCCCCCCTCCCCGATGGTACTGTTACGGCACGGGACGCGCCTTCCGGCAGGGGGGAGTAATGTCAGGGTTATGTTTGGTTTGTGTTCTAGTTTTCATTGTGTTCTCAGTTGGCCTGTCCCCCGGTGACCTAGTTTCCTGATTATGTCATTTTGTTCACCTGTGTCTTGTTAATTTACTCGTTAGTCCCTCGTTTGGTTGAATATTTATAGCTCTGCCTTTCCACAGTTTCTTTGTCCTGTCTCACATCGTGTTAAGAGGTTATGTTCATCTGTTTGCCCTTGTGGATTTACTAAAGACTCTGTTCGTTTGACTATCTGCCTCCTATGTACTCCTTCGAGCTCCTTTCCCCTGGCAACCCATGACCGTTGGGGCCCCCTTTATACATTTCTGTTGTGGTCTGTGTTACTTGCAACACTTGTTTGTATTTTGTCGTGTTGTGCGTATTTGCAGCACATTTCTGTATTTGGTTGTGTTGTGAGTATTTGCAGCACGTTTCTGTATTTAGTTGTGCTGTGAGTATTTGCAGCGCGTTTCTGTATTTGGTTGTGTTGTGTGTATTTTTTCTCTGTATTTAATTGTATTGCGAGTATTTGCAGCACGTTTCTGTATTTAGTTGTGCTGTGAGTATTTGCAGCGCGTTTCTGTATTTGGTTGTGTTGTGAGTATTTGCAGTGTGTTTCTGTATTTGGTTGTGTTGTGAGTATTTGTGTTTATGTATTTGGTTGGTTGAGATTATTTGCAGCACGTACATGCCATTGGCATATATTTATGCACTTTGACCACCAGTAACTGGTACAACAATTCCATCAGTGACATAACATTTCTGAGAAGTACGACTGATCAGGTTCTCGACTAAAATCCAACTTCTTGACTAAGATACAACTCTGACATCTGAACTACAGTAACCTCTTTTAACTAGCATGTGGTTATTAATCCAAACCAATAGCTGAGGCTGTGGACAGTAATAAAGAGGTGGTGCTGCTAAATCAGTGGTGAAATGCATGTTTCTCTCGTCAGATCATCCGGTGCATAACTCAAAGCGACGACCAAAACCAGCTCCAGAAATCAAAGTCTTCATTCAGCTTTCCAATCCTCTGACTGAAACTGTTTGAGTGGCTCGGAGAAACTTCAAAGTGGAAGGAAAAGGGAGGGTTTTTTAATTTCAGATAAGGCCCCCTGAGCTGAATGTGAACTGCTGGAACTCTAAAAGTTCACATCTTAATCGACGTGACCAGCTGAATTGTGGAGTGAAGAACTCATCTCCAGAGCCCTCATCTCCTGGCCTTTTTTTTTTCCTCTATAATCTGTATAATCGAAACAGGACAGAGTGCCTACAGCAGAAAGAGAAGAAGAAAAACACAGCTACTCTCACTGAAACCTAGGCTGCTGAGAGACTTAACATTTCTTATGTAAGGAAAAACACATTTGTTTTGTTGAGCTGGAGTCGCATCAGGTTTATTGGTTTACTGTAATGCTGCAATCATTGTTGAGCCTGGATAAATCTCTTCTAAAACAACCAATCTTTTCTGGTTTATTTGTTTTCTCTTTTCTTTGTTTTTTGTAGAGGGTTAATGTGTTAGATTATTGAATTTCAATTACCGAGAAAAGTCCATAAGTGTGTATATTTAAAATGAAATTGCCAGTATTACTTTTTAAAAATCAATTACTTAAAGTTATAATAACAGTCATAGGGCAATGAAGCGTGAATCATTTGAGTTGCTTTGCAAATGTAATGCACTGTATTCACATCAAGTGCATATTAATTGATACGCCTACAGTACTTGAATGCAATAGCAGGTGACAGAGCATAATATGATCCATTAGGCCTTTCCATGTGCTCAATTATGTTATCTACTAGTAAAAATGTTACCCCCAATTGTCCTCCAAATATTGAAGAATTAAGTTTACTGCAATTAAAATATTTCCAAATGATAATAAGACTTAATACATAAGACTCCTATCGATTTGAAACAGTCCTACTCTGAAGATTATTAACACAGAATTCAGCATTGCAGCGCTGAGGCTGAAAAATTCAGCTTACCTGAATGTTTGAACAAAAAGTTTATGATTCTTACATGTTTTATTCATCATGATAATCTTCACAAATGAACACAACTTCTGTGAATTCTGAAGCCTAAATACAATTGCCAGAAGTGACGTAGATTATAAATGAACTAGACCACGATTGCATGACTTCAACTCTTTTAGTCTTTATTTAAAAACATTTTCCCTGAAAGTTTGAGTTAGAATAGTTTGCAAGGAACACAACTTCTGTGAATTCTGAAGCCTAAATACAATTGCCAGAAGTGACGTAGATTATAAATGAACTAGACCACGATTGCATGACTTCAACTCTTTTTCCCTGAAAGTTTGAGTTAGAATAGTTTGCAAGAGTGTGATTACGAACACAGTGAGGTTATGAAAGTGAACTAGTGAGTAGATTAGATGAGTTTACTTGTTCAGCTTGATGTTGTTTAATGTCCCAGGCATCTTCTGCAGTCCAATTTAGCTACTTGTTAGCAACCACATTTTTCAAGACAAGTAAAAGCCTTAAATTATGGACACATTTCACTGCCTAAATATAAATTTCATTATTATTAAATTATCAAATATTAAATCTCATAATCAGTGTGTCTCATATGTACACTGTAAAAAGTGGTAACATTTAATTGTTAACAAGCTATTTCTGCCTATTTCTTTGTCAGTATAAATTAATGAATTTAGGTTCACTCAGTGATGTTAAATATTTTTGACTTAATAATTAAGACCAGTTCATATAGGTGGTACTATTTTTTTAGTTTACCATTTCTTTCAGTGTATGTCAGTAAAAATATGATTTGCTCCCATTACTCTGATTTCACTCTGTATGTAAATGCTTGTACTGGCGTTCTGGCAGTCTGTTTGCATTTTGATGTCAAATGCAACCTGACAATTTCATAAAATGTCATGAAAACACAATTTCCTTGCATTGTCAGTTTGTTATAATAAGCTCATTTTTATTGTTTATTTTCAGACTGCGCCACGACACAACACCAACCATAGGGAGGAAAATCTTGGAGGGCTCTCCTTAAAATAACAGCAGCTTAGTGTGAGAGTGTAGTGAGCAGATCAGATAAGGGGTTTTCTGTGCAGAATAAAACAAATCCTCCTTCCTGAGGCGTTGACCAAGAGTGAAACAAAGAAATGACTCTGGACTGATTCAACTAGCTGCGGTGCTGGGAGTAAAACAGGGACAGCTGGTCTGAAACAGTATTAATCTGTGTGAATCAGGAGGCAACCATTTCCAATGTGTTTTCAAAAAACATGAGTAAGATTGTGGTGTTAGCAAATTCTGAACTGCAGAATCTTTCAAAAATCATTCTAATATGCTGATTTGATATTCAAGAAATATTTCTTATTGCTATCAATATTGAAAACAGTGCTGCTTAATATTTTAGTATTTTCATTCTGGTTTTACTTAAGCAAAACAACTCAAATATTTAAAAAAAAATGATACTGCAAAACTATCAACCCTAACATAGAGGGCAAAAGAAACTCAGACATCATTCATTGGAAAGATAACAAACAACTGAAACAATCAGTCTACAAAAGAGCAGAAATGCTACAAATTTAAATAGCCCAAGCTCAATGTTTCAGAAATTAGTGTATCCACACTCATGTGCCCCATAAAAATGTTTTAACTGAATGGATTTTGAATGCAACTTAGTCTTTGAAAATTATGTAGGTTTTTTTTTTTTTCTGAAATGCAGTGGCACAAATCACCTACCTACTTGTTAATCGGTCCAATTAAGTCTAACTTTGTGTCGTCTATACCCACCAACATGTGCTCTAAGCTTTAAAATAAGTTTTACAGTTGAACAAAAAGGAAAAAATATATAAAAATGTAAATGAAAATGCATAGTTATCACTGGCTGTCAAGATCAGATCGAATTTTGGCTGATTATTGAAGTCATGTAAGTATAAATATGCTGGGAGTTAATTTTATTTAGCCTTTTCAAAAATGTGTGAAGAAAAAGCACAGGTCTTATGCTATTCTTCCCTCTGAGCACTTGGTTTGTGAGTGTTTTCTGCTCTCTTTCCATTGCTGAAGGCCTCCGAGTTTGTTTTTGCAGTAACAAAGTGTGGTAAAGCAGGCCCATAGCAATCATAATCCAGCGGTCTGTGGCCCTTTCCATGGCGGAAATTCATGCCTCATCTTTCAAAAGCGGTTGTTCACACTTCAGAGGAGTTAGACAAGCTGCTGGAGGCTCTGGGATACCACAGAATTCACAAGCATGAAAATAACAGTACATGCAGACGAGCTGAATGGTTATGAACAGAAGGGCAGTGGTATGAGGGAAAAAGAGCTGATACGGTCTTTGTTTATTTCACGCGTGGCGGTGTTCATCATGACCTCTCAGCAATCTAGACGATCTCGGTGGAGAGTCTGGTATGTTCTCACAGTGTAGCCAGAATACATTTACTTGCTTGTTAGCTCTCAGGATTGTTTACATTTAGTGAATTTTATATCAATATTTTATGCCATTTAGTTCATGAGTGTTAGCTTTGAGGTCATTTAGATGCTAGTGTAGTCATAACAATGACACTCTTTTAAAGTCTTTGCCATTTTTCTTCATTTGGTCTCAGGCTCTTTACACTCCTGTCAGTTCAATCGTGATGTCTTAGGTGTCATTTTGCAAATAAATGTTACTTCAAGCTTCTAAGTTACTCATAATGGGTTGGGGGAAAAAAACAAGAAAACAAATCATACTGTCAACACAAGTAATTTTAAAAGGCCAGTTTCGGCTGTGAAATATAATGGTGCGAGATTGCATCTTAAGTCTTTGCTCACACACCTATCACACGGGTATTATTTTTCAAAACATTACAATCATAACATTGTTACCTAATTGCCTATCAAATGAGCACGGCATAGCAGTGCCCCTGAGGTCCCTACAGAGACCGCTTTGATTTGATTTCAAGGAGATTTGTTGGCTGGATTCAGTGGGCTACTGAAGGAGGATTAGAGAGGTTATTTTAGGATTAAAACAGGCTTGTCATTTAATTTGCTCTTTCTGAGGCAAATGAGATCAAGCAACATTGCCCAGGAAGGTCTAACTCTTTTACATATTAAGTACGCATTTTGCCTATTTACATGGGTGAGCGGCACAAGGCAGCACTTATCCCAGTGTAAGATTTGGCATTCAACCCAGAAGATCTCAAAGGTGCAAACCAGCTTGTAAAAGTCATGAACATGTGATGATAATTTTGGCCTATGTACTTAATACAACCGAAGTCAGGGTATTTTCATTTACATCGTTTAAAATAAAGTGTTTACCATAATATAAATCAGTATTAGTGAGAGAAAAAATAGTGAGAGGAACAGAGATCAAATATAAACAGCCAAATTTTCTTTTTATATTTCTATTATAATTTGATGTTCTAAATTCAAATTATGCTATATGATTCATGTAAATCTATAACCAGTACAACTACTCCACCACCTGTTTTTTTTTTTTTTTATGTAAAGCTGACAGTAAAAGTTATTTTGACATTTTGAGTATATGAAGAAACCTACTAAGTTTCAAAAAATAATTACAATGCATAAACTACACACCATGTTTTCGTAACATTTATTTTTTTAGATTATATGTGTGTTTTTTATATAATTTAGAATAATGTAATGGGTGATGAATAATAATAATGTAATATTACATTGATATAAAAAAGAATAAAAAACAAAACGATAATAAAACAACAAAATTACACACCTTTACATTTAAAAACAACATGAATCCAATACCCAATAGTTTGTTGAATCTTTTCAGGTTCAGGTCAGGTCAGTGTTATTTTCATATCGTTGAGTTAAAGTTTACGTAATTTATTAATTAACAACGTGTGAATTAATAATATTTTTGTCACTTTTATTAGTCTCTTTATAGTTCTAGTTTTAGTTAACTATAATAATCCTCAGATAGGAGATTCCTACCCAGTAAAACTACTGCATCTTTTTTGTCACTTCAAAATGCTGTGATGGTGTTACGGGGCTGACAAGACGTGAGACGTGCGGACAGGCAAGGCAAGGCAAAACAAGGAAACACGGGCAGGATAACAGAAACTAGGAATAATAACCGGCTAAGCAATACTCGGCAGAGAATGGTTGTTTGAGTGAGTGTTATATAGTGAGTGAGTGATATGAAACAGCTGTGTGCAATCAGTGCTGTGTGCAATCAGTGAAACAGCTGAGTGCAATCAGTGCTGTGTGCAATCAGTGCAATGAATGATGGGATATGTAGTCCGGGGTGATATGCAACAGTGTGTAATGCGAGAGTCAATGAAAATGGAAAGGGTGACCTCTGATGGCTAGCAGACGGAAGTTCATGGACCGGATTCGTGACAGATGGCTTTGATCAGGACTAGTTCAGTATTGTCTGCATTTATCATTGTCAGTTTATCATTGTCATATTTGGCTTGACCAGTCAGCTGGGAATATCTTGTGTCTTTCCTCAAAAGCTGAAAGTGGCTCTGAGAACAAGGAGGCTGCTGTGATTGATGACTACACTCGCCCCAAATCTAAATTAAAAACGAAAATAATTAGTCCTTAAAAGAGATTAGAATGAAAGACAACGCTCCCAACCACCACACCGAGTGATCTGGAACGCAGTTACACTGACAGACAGCAGGGTCTTTTAATGAGACACTCCCTACTGGTAAATATTCATATTTATTTGCATTTATTCTCTTGGCAGATGCTTCTTACCAAACCGAAGCTGATGACATTTCCGTGGCAGGTAGATCAGGATAAAAACAGAAATAAAGTGCCAATTAAAACATTAACAGGAAGGTTGAGCAAAAGCTTATTACATACAAGTGACGTGACATGTGGCCAAGTATGGTGACCCATACTCAGAATTAGTGCTCCGCATTTATCCCATCCAAAGTGCACACACACACACACCGTGAACACACACCCGGAGCAGTGGGCAGCCATTTATGCTTCGGCGCCCGGGGAGCAGTTGGGGGTTCGGTGCCTTGCTCAAGGGCACCTCACCCCCCCCCCCACCTCCAATCCCTGCCGGTACGAGACTCGAACCCACAACCTTTGGGTTACGAGTGCGACTCTCTAACCATTAGGCCACGACTTCCCCAAACAAGTGATAAACAAGAAATCTCCACAGAGAACAGCATCTGTAAGAGAAAACATTTTGCTATTACTCTTGTGAATCTATCAAACCGTTAGTTCAGACAGACCTTCTTTTTCATTGAAAGTCCCATTAGTCAACATGACAAAATTCAAAATCCCAAAGTTTTATCCTGTCAGCATGTCTGGAGCAACAGAGACTTGCACAGCATTTGTGCCTCCTATCTGTCAAGAAAAACAATAAAAAGAGCTTTTTCCCCATGATAAACAACGACAGATATGTTTCTTTTTAATTGTTTAGGACCACAGAAATGGATTTTTCTGATGACTTGTCAGTCCCAACAACATTGTCTGCTTTTACATCAACATTTGGACCTCTTAAATAGTTTGGACAGCTCAACAGTGTCAGTTTCTCTAACAAAAAAAAAAAAAACACAGTATGCTGTTCAACAGGTTTATGCCAGTCCAGAGAACTGAAGAGATCTGTCCTCTTTCAGTCCTCAACTATGTTATGTTGACTGGACTATCATTTACTACAAAATCCATTACACCAATTTCTGTCCAATGGTGCTAAAATAAGAAAAATGTCTAAAAGAAATCTAATTTTGAATTAAAAAAGAAAGAAACTGGAAATTAGATACAATTATATAAATCTGCAGCATTTTTAAAATGATTTAATAAGAACCTCTTTAATTATAACAATTTTGACAAATAAGTGTAGGAAAGTGCTAGGTAGGGCTGGACGATAAACAATATCATACCAAGATTTTGATCAAATGTATGTCAATAGCAGCAATAAGATCTGGGCAGTTTTACTCAATATGGATTAATCTAACAGCCTATCAAATAAATGTGACAACTGCCACATTCTTCTGAGTGTCTCCGTGTGAATTGAGTGGTTTAGTTTCATGTACTACACAAACTCATGCTCACAGTTTTTTCAGTGTCTGCCGTCTCAATATGAGGACATAAAAGTTTGGTTTAAGTTGAAGAAATTATGAAATATTTTAATATTTTATAATAAAATGTACTTCTCAAAGTAACAATATTGTTATAATTTTTAAAGAATCATACCCAGATATTTTTTCATCCATGTTTTATTTTAATAAAGCTTGGTTGTGCAGCATCTTATTTGACCAAAAATAAAAATGCGATGTTTCGTGGTAAATTAATTGTTACATTTTCATTTGATTATATTTTAAAAGATTGATTAAATTGTTCAAGTTAAATTAGACATCATTTTGATGATAAATTTGTCATATCATCAAAATGTCAATCATAAAACAGAATCCAGAAAAATAAAATGGAAAACATAAGATTTAGGGGGGGAAATGGATTTCATGGGGACCTAAATGAAAAGGTAGCTTACTCTGTGGAGTTTCATTGTGGAAAAACAAGTTATGTTTACATTCGTTCTCAAGGTCTGCAAACATATGAAAAGCATTTCCTTCCCCATTAATGGTAAATGAATATTGTGATATTGTATGGCATGGGGGAAAATATTGTAATCATATTTTTGGCTATATCGCCCAGCCCTAGTGGGTTTTGGAAGAAAAAAATAGAAAGGTCCTTTTACCATGTTGTACTTGAAATATGCCATATATATTTGTCTCTGCTCCCATTACCGCACATTTGTGACCCTACATGACCTCCTTGATAAGTGACCCGGCTGTTGATTAATTTTACAGTAATGCTAGATAATATTTCTTAGAGTTTTTGGGATGTCAGAGATGTATGAGGAAGGAGATTAAATAATTACCAGATGAATAAGAGATACTTGACCCTCTACTTACAACCATTCAACTCCGCCCATGCACACTGATTGCACTTGTTAAGTGTGCTCCTTTCCTTATTAATAAGCAGATTGGCATGGCCTCAAATGATGATACGAGAGAACGGCCAAGGCCTGAGATACAAACAGCTTCCTTCCCTCTCCAGAGCGCCATATAAACAGAGCAAATCTATCATTACTGTGACATCACCGCATCCTGCCTGCATTCAAACTGATGATGGCCTTCATAGAGAGCTCAGATGGAAGTTTTATTCAAATTATATGCCATGCACAGAGGGGAATCAGCCATGAGGAGAAATTTGCCATGGTTGAAATGTGGACCTTATAGCTTGTGAAAGTTGATTAAATGAAGCTTCTCTTTATAAATGAGTATCAAAGCACAGTCTCGCAATTTACACCCATATATATCTACATACAGTGGGGTCTAAAAGTCTGAGACCACATGAAAAGATCTGTGATTAAAACACTAACTTTAACCTTATTATTATTAGGGCCCGAGCACCGATAATAAGAAACGGAGCAATTCCAATAGGGTCCTCACACCATCGGTGCTCGGCCCTAATAATAATAATAAAGTAAAAGCAAAACCTCAGACCCCACAGCATAAGCTTTGATTTCCATTTTCTCCTAATTTTGACCGATAGGTGGTGCATCCCGGAGGTCCACTTTCAGCCCAAACACATTTATAATAGCCGTCACTGCCTGTATTTAACAGCCCTGCTGTGATGACTGTGAATAAGTGAGGTTACTTAAGTTTCTTAGTGCATAGAAAAGCCAATTAATCTCCTCTTATTCAGCTCATCGATTGCATCAAGTGATAAGTCTGAAAAGGCAATTTCAGAAACTAATGCTGACCGTTGCTGTTGGCTCATCACATCTTAAAACTGCTTAATGGTGTTTAAGTATATCACTAAATACATAGTGAATGATATCTGTCTTGATTGTCTGTCATGGATGGATCGATAAACCCTTGCAGATTCTGTTTTAGTTTTCGGCCTCAAATTTAATGTGTACCTGTATATTACATGTGGTGAGGGAGAGGTTTGCCCATCTCAATCAGTCTCTCCATTTAAGTTAGTCTGTGAAACTATTTTAGACACCACAGATCAAAAACTCCTGTTTGGCATCAATCAAATACACAGTTTAGGGCACACAAGGCCCACAAGGCAGCTGAAATGTAAAGAAATTTTGTACTAATTTTCAACTTTTAACTTAAAAAAAAATCAGCTTTACTAAAAAGTCAGCATTCAAATTAGTTTAAATAGTCGAGAAATTTGAAGGCTTTATAGCCCAGACAGACAGACAGACGTATAGAAAAAAATAAATTCAAAGCCCAGGCTCAGCGACAGGAACAAATCAATGTGTTTCTCATTTTGGACAGTAAATTCAGACTTCGTTCAGAAAGCTATCGCTTAATCTAATGTTAAAAAGTGCGTGGAATGTGTTGAAAGAGCAGGTGATGTCCTCTTAAGTTTTCATAAAAAATGTCCAGGCTGTAAAATCACCATTACACCACAATTACCTATTACAAACATCAAGTTTTACCAGTTTTATTCATTTTGACAGGTGACTATGGTATTAAAGGTGGGGTAAGCGATTTCTCGTAGCCAATGTTGACATTTATTCTGTCGCTCGGCTCGCTAATGTCCGTCATGTGCACTGAACACTCTCTCCTCCACATCAGGAGTAGACACGCCCCTTACTGCTGATTGGCTACAAGTTTCTTTTGCTAGTCGGCCCCAATCAGTTTTCTAAAGCGTTTTTGAAAAATCGCTTACCCCACCTTTAATTAATGCGGCAGATTACATTTTCATTAGACAACTTGACAGTGCCTTAATGAGTTTTAAGTCCTACTGCCAATTCATAATAAAAATGGGAATTCTTAAGAGCTCATGAATGAACTAATAAATTTTGAGAGGGAAAAAATTGATAAATATAAATCAATTGCCACTTGAACAGGCACTCGATTTCTTATGTGTGACCCCTTTATCCACTGTAATAAATTTCCTCTTAAAGAAATATTAAAATGACTGCTCAAGCCATCACAACGAAGTGCTCAGAAAAGCCCCGGTATTCAGATGGCCATTAGAAATGACCCCACAGTTTAGATGACACTTAGAGCGGAAATTAATTGCGCAGGGTTAGAGGGAAAATGATTAAATATAACTGCTATGAAATTAGAAATTCAGAATTACACCATCTCGCATGTAACATTTCAAACACTCTGTAATCATGTGTTGCCTAAGAAAAAAAATTTAATTGCACAGTGGATTTCTAATAGGTCTATTGTGAATAAATTAAGGCTGCAATGGCTAATCGATAAAAAAGATAATGAAAGTAATCATCAATGAATTTCATTAGTTAATTTGGGTCACCACACTATACATGTAGAACCGTCAATTTATAGTAATGACAAGTGTAATGCTATGTTCTGAATGGAACACTAGCTTACACTACACTATATAAACTGTACACTATATATTGCTTGCTATTTTAAAAAAGTATGCATAATATTTTTGGAATATTTTAAAGTATTATAAAGTACTAGTATTTTATTTTAAAGTATTGTCTGTATCGGTTTGGTTAACTAAAACTAAAACAATAAAAAAAAACTTTTGTTACAAAACATAAAAAAGTAACCTTAAGGAAACGTATCTTATGTCAGCTAGTTGCCATGGCAACATTTCTCATTTTCATTTAGTTTAACATGATGTACTAAAATAACAAAATAAAAGTTTTAATTATTTAAAATTAGATTTTTTAATTATTAAAAAATTACAAAATCACTAAATAAAATGAAAACTATAAAAAATTTTACAAAAAACAAATTGAAAATATGAATGTAAACTATAATCTAAACTACAACAATAATTAATGCAAGAATTTAATTGTAAAAGGTTCTGGAGATACATGGATCCTAGATTCAAATCTCAATAACACTTGTCAGGTAGGCTCGGCATGTTTCCAGGTGGGTGAGCAAAAAACCAAGTCCTACAGGGTTTCTTATTCTTATGCTAAAAACACCTTGTTATTCAAGCTACCATGGCCAAATCAGAGTCAAAATGTGTAATGTTTACCTCTACAAGGGCAGTGCTGTAGCATTTTTTTATATGATCACTCGCCATCCCTGCGCTGTCCTCGTGCCCTTCTATTTGTGTCCCATCTTCGTTGCCAGTCATCTTTCCATTAGTATTCATTTATCTCTTTATAGCTTACTCCCTCTTGGCCTCAGGGAGGTCTCGCTCCCATCTTCCTCCCATTGTTTTTATCTGCCCACATCGACATGCTTGGCAACCTGCCACTCCGCCACATCTCTCTCTCTCTCAACAACACACACACTTAAAGCTCATCAATTAATGGTCCGCTGGCACAGGGATGCACAAACACGGACTGATACACTCCTACCATATAAAGGAATATAATTGGCATGTGTCATCTATATATTTTATTTATTTATTTTGCTGTGACTTTATTTTACTAACTCATGTTCACCAGCTTCATGTGCTTTAATTGTTATTTGCCAAATGGCACAGATTATAGTATTCCTTTGATTACGCAAATGATGGCGAGGTTGTTCAAATGGCATCCTGGCCTGTTGCACAGCACGGTTTGATGAATAGAAATCACATGTCGGTGGAGCTCTCATTTGAATTAAATGATTGCAAAACATCCTTTTCATCCCTAAAAACGAGCTGCCATGTGACAAAGATGTTTTTAATCTCTAACAGTTTCTAGATGATTGTTTTTGTGCAGCACACCTGGTTTCATTCAAACTAATCAAACAGCCCCCTGATGTTAAAGTTCGTTTTCTGTCTTTGTGCTTCAGTTGGGTGTAAAACTAGCCGTCATGAGGATTCACTTTTTTCCAATCTGCAAGTGACAGCCTTATGATTTATGGCTTCTGCTTAAGTAGAAAAAAAGTGAAGAAGAAGAACAGAAGGACAATTAAACGGATCAGATTAAGAATACTTCACTAAAGTTGTTGTCTTACTGCTTAAAAGGCAAGAGTTTGCACAAGAAATTATGAACCACTTGATGTTCACAGGTGACAACACTTTACGTAAATAGATCATTTATGCAAAACTAGGAAAATGTGCAGTATTACTGTGTATACCGTTATTTTAAGATAAAACTACTCGTACTGCAATAGTCATACAACCTCTAATGTGCAGGGTAGAAGATATTTCCTGTCATAAATGGCCCCCAATCATAACACACGCTAACTATATTACGTTTTGGCGAATTGGTGACTAATTTGTATGAATTTGTACAATTTAATTCGTACCTTTTCATATGATCTGCTTTCGCTCCACTTTAGGGGTGGACCTTCATGCTTGCTTTTTTTCCCAAAAAGCGTTAGTTCTTATAAGAACTACATTGTACGAATGCATATCAAATCGCAACGTAAAACCCACAGATTCTCACAAGCCATGACTGTGATATGAATATCTGGTAAAAAGCTATTTATAATAATAATAATAATAAATATTTTTTTCCATTAATTATGAACTTGCACCCACTCAAAACTTGTAAGTTATTTAGGAAAACTGAAATCTTATGAACTATTCGTTCCTCCTGTTGAACTGAGTTTAGCACCCCGAAACAATTCTATTGGCTGAAAGAACTTATAATGGATATTTGGGGAAGTCGTGGCCTAATGGTTAGAGAGCCGGACTCGTAACCAAAAGGTTACGAGTTCGAGTCTCAAGTCCGGCAGGAATTGTGGGTGGGGGGAGTGAATGTACAGCACTCTCTTCCACCTTCAATACCACAACTGAGGTGCCCTTGAGCAAGGCACCGAACCCCCAAATGCTCCCCGGGCGCCGCAGCATAAAACTGCTCCGGGTGTGTGTGTTCACTGCTGTGTGTGTGCACTTAGGATGGGTTAAACGCAGCACTAATTCCTAGTATGGGTAACCATAATTGACCACATGTCACGTCACTCTATATAATGAAATGCTGTTTGTGATCGGTAAAAGGACTTTTTTTTAATAATTAATACTTTTATTCAGCAAGGACACATTAAATTGGTCAAAATTGGCAGCAAAAGACATTTTGAATCTTACAAAGATGTCTATTTCAAATAAATATTTTCTATTCATTAAAGAATCCTGAAAAAAAGCTATACTTTCCACAAAAATATTAAGCAGCACAACTGTTTTCAACTCTAATAATAATAGACATTTCTTAAGTACCAAATCAGCATATTAGAATGATTTCTATCATATGACACTGAAGACTGGAATAATGGCTAAATAAATGACCAAATAAACGGGATTGCTAACAGATATCTTACTTCACAAATTATAGACCTTTTTGACCCCGACCTGAGTTGAAACTTGTCAAGTTTGTCTCTGTAGTCCCCTACACTCAGTATATATCCACATACAAGACTCTGTATAAGCAAACATCAGACATGCAATATGATGATGCACTCAAGATTCATTATATATGACTACATGTAAGCGTGATTATACATGGCTTCTGCTGTGGGTTTGATGGAGACCCGTTTCATTGGGGAGAAACAGTGTAAATCGAGTGTGCAGAGCGATTTAAAAAGTGCCTTCTCGTGCAGGCTGACACTGCAGTGAGATGATAAAATATAAAGCGGACCCTGGAGCGCTTGGCAACGCTGCAATAGAAGTGTCAAACACGCTTATGAGAGAGTTTTTACTGCCTTTCTAGCCCCCGCAGTCAATGCAGACAGACACTAAAGGATCCACCAGCTTGTGTTCCTATTGTGCCTCAGTGGGACTTGGCTGTCAATTCATCAGAGATATAAATATACGTTCACTAAAGTGCAACAAGAAGTGGCCCCTGCTCACTCTTCTAGCTCATCAGATGAAGGCGTAGCTGGTTGGAAATACTAGATGGAAATATTAGGTGGCTGAGTGCACAACATACGTCTTCCTAATATCACTTTATTACCATTTCATCAAATTCTTCAACTCTGCAGTGATCTAAACTAACTTTTATATTCCTTGTTAACTGAGTGTCCTCCAGCTGTTTCAAATGATGAGGAAGCAGTATCACCCACAGCCTTTTTAAGTGTGATTCATATTCAATGCAAAATGGTTGCAGTTCTTGATTAAATGGTTCAAATGAATAAAGTAATATGCGATGAGTTCAAAAATGTTGAAAAGTGTCCAGGAAACATTGAATAAATGTAAAAAAAAAAAAAAAGGATAATAAAATTATTATATATGATACTAAATTTATTCTATATATTATAAAATTGTTAATTATACAACTAAAAACATCTTTTTATTACGTTTTTTTTTCTAGTTGTGCTTTTAAAAATGACCAGATGGGGGTGCCAAAGTAAATGAATGTTCGATGACTTCATAAGAACATGACCTTTTTTTTACACAGTGAGTGTGATTTAGTGGGGAATGGACAAAAAAGCTCATTTGTCATGAGTACATACAAAGTATACAAATAATGATCAATTAATATTTCTATAAAATGTGTAGATTTTTATAAACTTTTATAATTTTTTTTTTATAAAATAATAATTTATTTTTATAAAATGTTTGTCGAATGGATTTTATTTACTAGACCATTTTCTAAACATCATTGATCAACAATAAAAGTCCAGTGTTATAATGTTCACTCCTGACAACAAAATATAATTGCAGCATCTTTGCGATTGTAAAATATCTTCCAAATATTGAATTTCGACCTTTTAATGATCTATAATTTATAATGATATATTTCACAGTTAAAACATGAATTAAAAGCATTTTAAAGAGATGAGATGGAGCGAGGCTGTATTCAAAGTGCACTAGATCGTGGTAGCCAGCTGCATTTACCACAACCTATAGCACTCAAAATTGTCATGAATATATATATATATATATATATGTATGTATATTTTGTGGGTGGCTGTTTGTTGTTTCACCTATCAAGTCGTGTCGATAAAGTATAATAGGTTAAATCCTGTAAAGTGATTTATCCTATATAGTGCTTGCATAAAGCAAGTAGTGCATACACTTGTAGCTGTTATGTATCTTTGTAAGTCATTGTTCGTGCGCGCAAGAAAATCCCAGAAAAAGTAAAACAGGGGGAAAAAAATTCAAACATTTAAATGGATTTCTTAGGGCCCTAAACATGAATTGCACACCCTCATAACCAATAAGTATTTTAAAACATCTGCTAATTTTATCTTTTTATGAAGAGAAATGCTTAGTTCAGGTTGTAAAATTTTGATTCTTTTGATTCTTAATAATTCATGATATTAGTAAATTATATATATATATATATAATTTTTTTTTTTTACCTAATTTTCATTATTTCATTAATGGTTTGGCCACTAAAACAATGCAGACAGCACACACAAGCAAACTATAGGCCTACTATTAGTGGGAGCAGTTCTTTTTTACTGAATTTGCCCTATAGTTTGTGTTCCACAAAGTCATTTCATTCAGGCTCAGTTGGTTAACTTCAGGTCACTCACACTCAGCACGGAATGGAAGAAACTGATCTTTATACTCAGTGCAACTCTGGATAGCTTATAGCACCCAGAGGCAGGGGGAACTAATACGGTGTGACCCTAAAGTCGTGTATACATACACCAGAGGAATTAAAGAAACTACCTAAGAGCAAGAGCGCCGCCCGCGTTGCCAGGGAGATTAGCCCAGTGGGCTTTTATGTGCGCATCAGTGTAAGCATGAAGATGGCAAAATAAATAAATAAAAGCCGCAAAATGGAACATTATTTGGTGTTAAATCTGTAGAAATGAAATGCTAATGCCTACTCTATCTCTCTGCCTTCCTGTCTCCGTTTTTTTATTCATACCTTCCTCTAAAAGCTGGGCTTGTTTGCCATGCTGGGATCGTTTAAAAGTATAATTTATTTGTAATGAAGTCGGGAAGCTTTGATATGGCACTGTGAGTTGAAACCAGGGAACAGTGAAGAAGAAAAAACACATTTCTGTATTACATGCAATGTGTACAGGAAAGTAAGTCACGTTCTCTGCCCAACTCAAGACACATGCTAAACCTATTCATTTGTAATAAATATGGTGAAAGTGAAGGGAAATAGTGGAATATGCTATTCATGTCATAAACATGAAATCTATATGGCAAAATATCAGAGACATTCACATTTTGAATGGTTTGTTTAGTCTAGATTGTATATTAACTAGACCTGCTTGGAATAAAATGCAGTTTTTAAGATAAAGAATCTGATACCATTGTTGTCAGATTTTATTGATGATGTTAAAATGTTTGTCATGTAATCTTGACAAACATTTGACTCTTTCAAGCTGATTTCGAGAGTTGCACTGAAAATAGCTGCCTGCGGGGTTTCCAAAATAGCCACGAGTGAACTGACTTTAAAGGGACTTTGGACATAATCTGTGAGCAGAAACTGTACTTTCCACCTGCAGATATTCTCTGAGAAAAATCTCAAAGCGCAAATCACCTGTAGGCTATTGTATGCCATATTTGCTTTTCTGTAGGAAGAAGAAATGTGTTTTCTCTCTTTTCAGTTAGCACATTATGTGTTTTAGTTTCACAGCTGTCATGTTTTGAATTGAATCCGAGCTGTTAGGATTAAGATGAATGCATTTTGATAATTCATAATCCGGAACTGAGACCGGGCAACAGGGCAGAACGCATCTGTCATGTAGGCTTCACATATTTAACCACTTCCTCTTAGATAGGGTGAAAAAAATGCACCAGAAAACGTAGCTCTCAAACTAAGGGCCCACATACTCTGAAGTTAGTCCTAAAATATCCATAGCCTCCTCAAGACATTCCACACCCACGTTCTGTTGACCCATTCAGGTAAATTAACATGAATACTGCTTAATTGAGAATGCTATTTTCACTGTTATTCTTTGCTTTAAAAAGCTCAGCACAGGTTTCAAAAACTGTAAATGAGATGCATGTGTGTTATTCACCTAGAAATTTAAAAGAGTGTCAATGTTCCTGTTTAAGTAAAAAAATAAAATTCAAAAGTTTGTCTGGATATGTAACAATACCTACAGTAAATGCAGGTACAAGACATTCTTTTCATGCCAACATGATAAAAAAGAACAAAAAAAGATTGCTGACAGTATAAATGTCAAGAGCTTTTAAAACATGTGTGTTAAAGTCAACAAGAAACATCATTTGCAAATCTTTTTTTTTTTCCAAATTATGGCATATTTCAGATTGAAACAGCAAATTAAATTATGGAAAATTAGAGACGCTCAATATATAGGTACTCCATCAATTATCAAATTATTTTAGCATTTTGGAATTTATCAGTAATCATCAGTGTTGGATTAACATCAGCCAATATTGGATATTTAATTGTTGATCTGTTTTTCCCCCCATTTAAATTAGCTTTGCTGCGCACAAGCTAATCTTTAAAAACACTAATAATTTAATAACATTGTTAGCATCTTTTGCAATTCTCAAAATACCAATTTTTCAGGATGAAAAATCTATTTTCCAAACTGTACATTATAATGTTGTGCCTAAATAATTTTTAAGCATTTTAAATGGTTTTAGTTTTTATTTAGACAAAATAGTATTTAATTTTAATATTGGGCTTTTTATTGGTAATTGGTTTTGGCAAAAATGTTAGTATCAGTACATTCCAAAAAAAGTAATTAGTAGTAAAAAGTAATTAGATCATAAAAATGTGTCTTTATTCAATGTGCGGTTGTGCATTAAGGAAGTAAAAAAGGTGAATTATGATTTCATGTTTCTGTCATCTTTTCCAGCTGTTTTGATCTTAAATTGCTCTCATTCTCCCTGCAGACTGCATACAGCGATGGCAAAACATCTCAGTCTTTTGCTTGCCATCTTGGTCATCGCCATTAAAACATTAAACACTGAAGAGGAGCTGAAGGAGACTGGGTTTGGATATCCACCTCCTCGACACGGACTCGCCCTAATTAAGTGGTATGTGAAAACATGCGTTGACAATAATATGGTGGCTCTATGTAATCCTGTGGTTGGAGAGTTTGGGTTCCATGTGTTCCATAACAGCGGGTTCCTGCTCCCTCCGCTGAAAGACAAACGCACGTATATGTACTTCACCATAGGAAACCTTCACTACCGGCACTCTGAGGATCTTCCCTATGAAGTGAGGAAATATTATGATCCACATAACAAAATGAGCAACATGGACAGAGTCATTGTGAAGCTCAATAGTAACAAGAACAAAATTGAGGAGATCTACATATCAGAGCACTATAATCCTCTCAAAACTTTTCAGTTAGGAGCCTCTCTCATCAGTGACTTAAGACGGCGCCAGAACTCAGCACAGAAGGTTTTCCCAATGATCTCTCAAAACATTTTTACAGAAGATGTTCCCCACAGCTGAGCCCATTTGCACTTTCAGTTTACTAGAGATTTTATTTAGCCAACTTTCACTTCTGGGTTTTTCTTCTGTACTTGCCCACTTTATTCCACTTCTTCTTTTCATTCTCTTCATCACATACCACAAGACAATTTAGTAACTTCCTCCATGAAGCTTAATGTGGACTCTAGACCTGGGTTTACTGTTTCCAGCAATGTGATTAACTTTTGCCCATCTTTGGTCATATCTATTCTAAATATGGGATTTAAAGGTGAAGTGTGCTTTTTTTTTTTTTTTACATTTCTTCTATCCCATTTCTTCTATGTGTAGCCTGATCTCATTCTGTATGTTTGGATATACACTGAAAAATACGATACGAACAAACTGACAGCATCTTAAACATAAACACATTTACATTTTCACAGTTTAAAAAAAAACATTTAAAACTCCTTTATATTTATATAATATAAAGTTACATATTATATCATACATATATTTTTGAGCCCTTAAACTAAACCTATCCTGATCACTTCTCAACCATATAAAAATGTTATAGGCAGATTGATGTACAATGTCAATAATTTTAGTTACAAAAAAAATTGTAAAGATATTTTTCAAACATGTTTTATTCTGTGGTGCAGTCACATTAGTCACAAAAGGTCCATGTTAATACATTGTAGTGAAGTCACTTGTAAACCAGTCAACTTTCTGTTGGTCAGTGTGGCGAATTAATTTGACCAACTTGATGCCAGTGCAAAATCTGTGTGGGGAAATCTTTCGCCTCAACAGGAAGTTCTGAATTGCATGGATTCCTGTTGAAATTACTGGATTTCATCCATGAAAATTTGTCAGACATCAATAATTGTGCCGCACCTTTAGAAGCACAAACATATGTCAACTGACAATATCGCAGTATGCAAAAACAACTATAAGTAAAACATTTGTTGCTTGATTTTCCTGAAAAGTGTAGACAATGTGGCAATATCAAAGCTATCACTGCCTCAGTCAATGGTTTGAATTTGTCCAACCAATAGGGGAGTATTCAGGAAACATTAAAATGTCTTAAAATATTAATAATTCCATTTGGTTATGGTAGTGGTGTAAAAATTACACATTTCTACTTTAATTCTAACGTAATTCAAATTATTAAAATCACTCCTTGAAGAAAGGTTACAGGGTTGCACTCATTAATTCTGTTTTAATTCATGCAAATGCAAGACAGATTTGATTAACTAATCATTTTAATCAGTGCACCTTCTTTAAAAGCTCACTACAGCCTACCAATCAATGACTCGCATACATATGAAAGGGAATTTAATGAGATGCGAAGATCATAGACTTAGATCTAACGTTTCACTAAGTCTGTCCAGGGCAAAATGATGACAATTTTGGTCTTTTTTCCCACCATCTCTTTCTTCTTTTTTTCCATTTTTCTGTGCAGCTATAGGGGGAAGTCAGGAGCACTTTGACAGTATTCTAAAGCAGCAGAAAGAGCAGATGTCTTGGGATGATTAATGTGCCTCTCTTCCTCTCCTCTGAAGAGCAGTGCGTCTGTGCCTCTTGCACCCTCCTCTCCAGAGTTACTGTGCAGAGTCCCTCCCTCCCGTCCCCCGGAGTCAGGGCCACCCTCCAGCTCTACGTCTCGCAGCTCATCTCGCTCTTAACCGAGGGATGATGGGACGGTGAGCTGGTCAATGGGGAGACATGATAATGTGCCATCTGAAAATCCAGTGCTCGTGAAACGTCAAGGGCAGGATAGCTCAGTGGAGACAGGTTTTTAGGTGAAGGGCCTCTGAGAGATGAAGTGATTCTGTGAAGATAATGAGCAATATTGAATATTGCAGTTCTATTTTTTCATAGTAGTTTTGACAGAGTGTGGATGCCTTTGTAGCGGTCTTAAGATAGATATACTTGGTGATCAATGGGCTTTGGTCAGTTAAGGAGTTTGGAGGGCAGGTTTGTATGCTCAGGGGATTACACCTAAATCCCATAGATAGAGAAGGGCAGAAAGATGAACAGAAGCCCAAGTGTGACTGTTTCTAGTGGTGAGGGTTGTTGCAGCCTAGAACACTCGCATAGAGCAATTCTGCCCCCTTCTGGAACATGTTGGATGTGCAGTTTTCCCTCCTAAACAGACTAAACAAAGGCTGCATCTTAATATGCATACTTCTTTGCTGTTAAAACTGTACCTAAAAACAGCAGTATGTCTGAACTGACAGAATAAAACAGTCGGCGAAAAGCACCCAGATGACCTACAATACAACTTCTGACGAAATTAAGAAGTGTGCATCCAGTGAATGCTTTTCTATCGCATGAGGCCATGGGAGAGGATTTGTGAATGACAGTGAAGCAACAAAATGAATGCTGGTAGGTCACATGACAGTGACAATATTACATTCATGCTACATACGTAACGTGACTAATATTAACTGTCATAAACACAGTTAACACACATGACTTCACATATCTCTGGATATTAAAAGTTAAGGTTCTCCCAGCCCAGTCCTCATAATCCTCCATTTATTCTACAATATCGCCCAAAACACTTCAGTTTTCATCAACAGATGTTATGACAGGTCAACAAAATTGAACAGAAGGGCCTGAAACTCACTGAAATTTAGATCATGAATCACACTTATAGATAATATGAGTCTATTCAGGAAGGAATTATAGAGAAGAAGCTCTACAAGTGCGTGTGTGTGTGTGTGTGTGTGTGTGTGTATTCTCCGCTCCAAGATCTCAGTGTCATGTCAGGAGCAGGCACACACGTCTCAATAGCCAAAAGTCCCCACTCATGCCATCATAAACAGCTTCTACTCCTCCTCTCTGTGGCAGAAATGAGCCTGAGGCAGCGAGCCCAGAAAGCTGGTGATGAAGCGGGCTGCCAGACTTGAGTGTCCCCCGCCAAAGCGTTTCAGGAGGCAGTAGTAATTGATTGGCCAAGAGAAGAGCACGAGTGAAGAAATGATGTCTGAGAGACTGCCAGCCTTAGTGTCTAATGGGCCTCATCTCTTCTCACACGTGCAGGCTCATTTTTCTTCACCACTTCTCTTCATCTGTCTAAACCCCATTTAAGGAGGAATCTATGTTTATATCCTTTATTTTTCCTTTAAAATCGAGACTGGTGAGTGGTTTTTATTAATATTTTGAAGCAGTTTTTATTTTTATCTTTAAGTACATTTTTAGTCATTTTGTTGTGTGTTTTTGTCATTTTTAGTATTTTTATATGTCTATTTTTTATAGTTTTTAATTTATTTTTATTTTTTATTTTAGTACATCAAACTAAATTAAATTCAAATTAAAATGTTGCCTTTACAACTAAATGAAATAAAAAAGTAATATATATATATATATATATTATAACTCTTTGTTACAATTATTTATAAGTATATCAGGACCACAAAGTTCATGTACCTCTCTAGAAGGACTGCACTTATCACTATAAAATCTAAAGAATTGGTTATCAATCAGATGGATGTATTCAAAGTTACCTTACATATTAAACTCATTGCAATCTACAAAACAGCTGAGCCTGACGAAATGTAGCCTATTCCATGTGGCTTTTAAATGTATAAGGATGCAAAAGGACAGTCAATGTCAGTGTACTGTATGACGCTGAAATACAACTGAAGGTCAGTCCAATTATCTGTAATGCAGCCCCTCCTTTGCGAAATGCCCACCCCACCAAAATATTAACAGGCCCTTGCATGAATATGAATTACAGTGAGGGTGGGGTGGACAGGGTGATCCTGTCCGGCTCCTATCAGCGAGCACACCAGCATCCCAATGTCAAGTCGACGGGAGAGGACACTGCCTTCATTAAGTTATAGGGTGCGTTTGGTGGACGATGGGGCGCATTTACATGAGAAACGAGAGAGGAGGGAAGCATCCACATCCTAATCACTCATTCACTTATCTCATTCAGACAGAGTCAGATAGAGCTCTGATGACACCAGGGTCATGATTAGAATGCATTAAGCATTCATTTAGAAAAAATCAGAGACAGAGATGAGCGCGAACCACACTCTTAGATGTTAGTTTTTCTATATTCCCGGCAGTGATTTGCTGATTGTCCCATTCGGGCACCCATCAGGGGGCTAATGCAACAGAAATGACAAGGCAAATGATGTTCGATGAATGGGGGAATTTTTTTAAGGATTTTATGATTTCACTCCCTTAAGGTTCAGCTATTCATACAGCACATGCTCAATTATGAAATGACATTTCAGATGGTAGCAGTAGCAGCAGCTGCAACTTCTACATTGTTTGGGAGACTATTATTATTTGCTATCTGCAAATGTTGCAGCCCAATATTTTATGCAAAACTTGAACAGGTAAGAGTGCCTGATTGTGCAGCAATACTGCCCCTGGAGGTGACTCATCGTCAGTACAGGACACAATGTCAGAAGAGGGCTTGAATAGTAAAAGTGGTTTCGGAATGCATTGATTACTGTTATGGTGCGTGGAAGTTTTATTAAAAAGGAGGGAGGTGTTTGATTATCTGTCCAGCAGAAAATCACGTAAAAACACTTTTTGTGATTTTTCAACAGTCATTTGGCAAGTGATAACATACTGCTCAAATGTATTCCATGTAGCTTTTAAAGGTATAAGATTGTTAAAGAACAGTCAATTATTATTTATTTTTTAAACATATAAATAAATTTTAAATATATTAAAGGGGTCATATGATGCTGCTAAAAAGAACATTATTTTGTGTATTTGGTGTAATGAAATGTTTATGTGGTTTAAGGTTCAAAAACACATTATTTTCCACATACTGTACATTATTGTTTCTCCTCTATGCCCCGCCTTTCTGAAACGCGTCGATTTTTACAAAGCTCATCATTCAAAAAAAGCGAGGTATAATGATAGTATCATTATGATACTATCACAAAGTTATTTGGCAAGTGATGTAACATAGGCTACTGTACCACTAAATTCGGTTAAAATAACTGTGTAAATAAATTTTTAAATAATAATACTCATTTTAATTTAATTTTTTTTTGCATTTAATTTATAAAAAAAATTTAGTTGATTAAAAACCTGTTAAAACATCATAACTACCACTTTTAAAATGAACAAATACCATAAACAATTTTATTAAACTTAATGACATATACTTTAGGGTGAGAGTTCCTGTGTCAGTAGAAACACCATTTCATTTAGTTTTATTTAGGCATTAAAAAATAATTGTGAAGATCTAAGGCTCTTAAACGTATCATCCAGTAATAAGGGTTTTTCGCCAACCTGGCAACCCAGACACAGCTCTGACGGAACTGAACCGCTCAATCGAATCTTCGGAACCATGTGACATAACATAGCCAATAAGCTGTCAGTAATCCCCTGTTATTGTAGCGGGAAACTTTATGATAAGCAATTAAATAAAACAATGTGAACATTAAATGATTGTGTGCATGTTCCAACTTCTTCTGTATGGGTGAGTCTTTTGCTTCCTGGTTTGCCATCACTTTACTAACAGGTTGAACGTTTCGCTCGGTTGCCATGACAAACGAGCTAGCGAGCTAATAACGAAACCGAACAACAATATAAAACATTTGTACTTTCTTCATTAACAGCCTGTTTGTTTAAGATGCAGCGCGATCAGACTTTTCTGTCTTTCTTCCAGACGTTTTCTCGTTTAGGTTGTGTATCAAATGTGATTTAAGTTTATTTATTTGTTTGAAAGCAATTATTCTTATAATAACACTTGTATATAAAACGTAGTACTAATTCTAATATGTTTGTCTCACAGTGTTTCAGTGAATTATGGCTCATAGACTAACTCAAGAGGAGCTGGATCATCAGTTTGAGCAGTTCTTGAAAGAGGTAAGTTATTGTTGACAGTCTCTACTATTGACAGTTTACTGTTTAACTACGTTTGTGTGTGTGTGTGTGTGTATATATATGTTACATACTGGCCTTACATAGCATACATAGCCTGAATGCACTGTAAGTCGCTTTGGATAAAAGCGTCTGCTAAATGCATAAATTATTTTATATATATATATATTGGTATTTGATGTGAAAAACCTTTGGGAAGTTGATGCTTCATGTAGTTTGACATGCTATACTCCATCTAAGATTATTTTAAACGTGTTTATTTTGCAAATGATTTTATAAATCTTCTATATGCAGTGTATTGATTGAAAGACAACATGCAGTAAATATTGTTGAGCCCAGTATTCCAGGTAAACTTTATGCTGTTGTGTATTTATTTACTTTTTTTGCCAGTCTGTCTCTGATGACTCGGTCGATTTGGGCACCAGCGCCAGGCGCCCTAGTGTTCTTGACAGCTTGGGAAAAGCACCTGTCAGGCCAGTGAAGAAGGCCTCAGCGTCTGTGCCGTGGTGGCAGGATGATGATGACAGTGAAGAGGGACCAGGTGAGTGCTGGTGATCTTTGGTCTGGGTTTGAAAACCAAAGCTTTACAGTTCACACCTTGGAAAGTTTCTGAGATCCACTAACACCTTGTGTGCCTTTGAGCAAGTCACTTTATTCCAGATTTCCAGGGATGCATGCTCTTCTTGTATTGTGTATTATGAGTATCTTTGTGTAGGAAGGTGTCAGTACAGATCTAACTATCTAAAGATAATATTGGGGGTTTAAGCAACAAATATTGTAGTTTAGCATTTGTCCACTTGAGGGCAGCAAGCACAAAGCAGAAGACAAAATAAATGATGCAAAATCAGAAGATTCAGATGTGTCATCAGGCCCTAAAATGCAACTATGAATTGCACTGCCTTTGTTTCAAAATGACTTGCATGTAGCTCGATTGATTCATTTTTAGCAGACTTTGATAAGCAAAAATTTTTCTGAATAGAATAAATTAAATAGAATAGTTGATTAGAACTGTTGTTGTTTTATGTTGTTGACTTGCATACAGGGTATAATATAACTCAAAATTCTAGATATGAACTGATGCATGTGTTTTTTTAATATGATTAGACCTGATATAAACTTCACCTGATGTTAGTCATCTAGGCAGCCTAATTGCTTCTGCGATGGAGGAGTTGCCGTTTTCTCGTTATGCTCTGCTCTTAATAGACCTGTTTTGTTTTGTTTTTTGGGATTTGGGTTTCCCAGTGCCTTTGCATTTGCTTGCATGTAAACTGACTTACAAATGAGGAACATAAAGCAATTTATCATAGGTGCTATCAACATCTAACAGAAAATATTGTTGGAAAGTATATTGGATGTCACAAGTGCATTTATATCTAAACAACAGTAAAGCAGTGAGACATAATAGGAAAATACCTAAACTAATTATACATTGTTCTGCCATCAAGTCCCTCAGTGATTAAGGTGTTGTTTACTGCATAAACACATTACTAGTTTACTACATTACTCCGATTCTGTTTATCGATTCTGATTCTTTTCGATTCCCAGTTTTGATTCCAATGTGATTAAATAATGATATAATAACATTTATCCTGTGTCTCTTTTTTGCAAACCATTTATTAATACCATGAACAAAAATCAACAGGCTACATAAAAACTGGACTCTTTAAGAGCTGTTTGTGTGCAAAATAGAACTGCATGATTCTGGATAAATTGGGTTTGTTTTTTTTTGTTTTTTTTCCCCCAATGGAAGTTGTAATTCTCATTATTCTGAGGAAAAAACATTAGACAACTAAACAAAATCACATGTAATTTATGAATTAATGATTAAATGACTCACTCGAGATGTACTTGTTTCATTACTGGATGAATCAGCGTTCTTGAACGAATCTTTTGTATGATTCAAAGACAAATACATTTTAACAGCCCCTTTTCGCCACCTACTGGCGTAACAATGTAATCGATAATCTTCATTTGAAG
>NW_015625587.1:1905041-1922402 GCF_001515625.1 Sinocyclocheilus rhinocerous | reverse complement strand
CTCTTCCGGTCACGAGCTATGGTGCAAGGGCGGAGCTAGTGACGTGAGGGGTTAGGGATTAGGATATCACGACAACATTACTCTTAGGACATCGCAAACTAATTTTTTTCATGAATATGACTTAACCTGATGGAGGACGCGCTCAGTAATTCAGGCAGTCTCTCTCTCTCAGCGCGCGCGCTGTTTAGGCATGTTTTGTGCCGTTGATCGTCGTCGTCGTCGTCCTTAATAAATAAAACATTTATTCATGCTTGGGTGTCAGCTGTGAATCCACCCAGGAGCACTTAGATTAGCGAGCAAGGTCCTGGCAGATCGCTAGGTCCGGTTCTCACAGATGAAGAAAAAAAAAACAAGCGCATAGGAATCGATAGGCGGAATCGAAATTTTAATTTGACATCAAGTATCCGATTCCTGACCTTAAGTATCCTATTCTGGAATCGGAATCGATTTTCGATTCCCAACCCTACACATTACTGGTTCTTAAAATTATTCTGTTATCCTGAGATAAGACATATTCATTTTCAGTAATTCTGAATTTAAGGTTAGAAATTAAGGTTTTTGTTCTCTTTTCCTTGAACTTCTGAAGTGCTGTTCACAGAGATGTGTCATTTGCTGCTATTACTGTTAAGCGTTTCAAGCGTTCCTCCTCTGGGTATATCTTATTCATCATAAATCGATGTAGCTTATAAGTGAAGTGTGTAATTTTTGTACCAAATAACATCATTGCTATATAGGTATTATATATGTATGTATGTATGTATGTGGGTGTGTGTGTGGATGGGTGTTTTCAAACAGGTTACCTTAAAGTATTGTAACGTTGAAAACTACACACTTCACCCTTTTACCACAGTATTACTTGGATATACCGTTAGATCTCTAATGGATGTCAATGTGTGTCCTGTATTTTTTTTCACACTTGAAAACAACTAATTTAAATTAGCTGGCTAATGCCTGAAGTGTCTTATTTTTTACTGAGCATTGTATTTTGACTTTTGTATCATTGGACTTTTGTATCATTGACTTTTTAAGTCTCATTGGTGGTGTCTACCTGTTTTACAAACTTCTTTCGTGTTGTTTTTCCTTCCTTTGTTTGTCCCCCTTATAAACCGTAGTCCCTAAAAAGCCCACCCCTAAACCTTGTAGCAAAGCTCTTGATAGGGTGAGCCAGCTGTCCAATCAGTGGGCATCCCCCAACATAAGTCCTGAACATGATGCAGTAGATGAGAAGAGGCCATCACCAGTTTTTGCTGTAAACAAATCCTTTGAATTTTGCCTGTTTGTAGAACATGCACTGTGCCAGTTAGTAATTTCTCTGAAGTCTAGTTAATTGAATATGTGCTGCTCAGAATGATAATGTGCCACACAGAGGGCCAATATATTAAACAGCGGATTTAGCCATAATATTTTCTTTTATTTTGTAAAGAAGTCTGATAAACTATGTAGACATTCATTTGTATGTTTTAACATTTTGGAATTCTCAGAAATGCATGTCAATGAATTGCTTCTATTCAGTGGCGAGTGAAACAAAAAGTCTGTTATGGATAGTTTGATTTATTTGAAGTGTAAAGAACAGACATTAACTTTTATGGTATGTTGTACTTTTTAAAGAAAGTCTGGTGTGGAAAAATGGCCTATTTAATACTTACAACATGTTTCCTTGACTTGTAGGGATGTCATCAACAGGAAAGTCCTTCCTGAAGTCTCTGAGGAAGACTCCGTCCATTAAGGAGGTGGATGAAGAACAGCCGAAGGAGCTATTCTTGGAGAATGAAGGGAATAGAGACCAAGTCATCTTTAGCAGAGACAGTCTTGAGCCTGAAGGTCGGTCTCTTTAACTATTTTATAACATTTATCATCACTCTCTTTGTTTGACCAGCACCATCTGTAATTGCTTTTTTACAGATTCTTTGGTGATGTCTGATATGGTAGCAAGTGCAGGTGCTCTAGGGCTGGACACATTAGATGAGGATGAGAATTCCAGGTTTTTATCCAACCTGAAGAAAGAGTCCTCATCTTCCATTGACTGTCCCAGACTGAATCAAGAACAGGAGTCCTCCACACCCACCAGCAGCCCACAAAGGTGCACGGAGAAATGAAATGACTTTAATGACTTAAAGCATAATGAATTCCAAGGATGCTTTTAGTGAAGGAGTATTTGCATATGTCCCTTCTTTAGATTGAGTTTCACTGTGTTCCTTTCAGAAGAGAAGAAATGGATTCAATACATGAGGAAGAACAGAGAAAGAATAAAAACTCTGCTGGTAAGAGCAGAGCAAAGAGAATAAGAATTTGAAAGGGTTGTGTTTTGTTGTTAATGCTTTCTGAAGCAATAAAACACATGTATATTGCTTCTCTGTCAGCATCTCTCGCATATAGTGAAGATTTTGAGGAAGAGGCCAGTGAGAAAAGTGAAGAGGGGCTTCAAGAGAAGGTGAATATAAGTTTTTAATGCACTTTAAACCTATGAAATGAGCCCTGCCCAAAAAACTGGTGAATTCAATACTGAGGTATGTAGAGATGCATGGAAACAAATGCAGGCCTCTGTCTGCATTTTGCATTACATGCTGGTTGAAAAATATATAGTTACAGTAATATTAAGCAATATTTAAAGAGTGCTGGACAATTAATCAAAATAGAAACAAATCTGTGATATTTTTAAGTGAGACAAAATTGCTTTCACAATAATAAAACTGCAAAAGAATACAGTTTAATGGTGCAGTAAGTACATTTTTCCACATTATTATTATTTATTTATTTTCTGATCTCGTTGAAAACTTGTTTTGATCTCATTAACACTGATGTCCTTGATAATAATTATTTATTTGTTATAATTATTTTATTTTCTGTTTAGTTTATATTTATTCATTCAATTCTCAACTAATTTCATATATTTTTTTAAGTTTTTTTTTTCTAAATAATGGTTGGAGAGATAATTGCATTTGTTCTTTCTTTCAACTAAAGAAATCAATAGTAATTGACCACTAAATTATTAGTATATTTGACAAATGCTTACAATGTCAAAAGATGAATACTCAAGTCATAATAGTGGCCTAGAAAAAGCAGTTTTATTTTACATTGGGTCAGTCACCCATTAGGGTCAGTCTCATTTGGGGCTGCTGGGGGCTTTTGTAGAAAAAAATTATTATGGATGACATTTATTATAAAAAAAGATTATAGCACAAGCTAATTTGAATTTCAGGTCCTTAGGTTTTAGGAATCAAATATTCAAACTTGTTGGCACACCTTACACCGCAATTGGTGTAAAAACTAAACATAAGGTGATTTTATGTAAAAATCTCAAAGGCCCTAATTCTAACCATTTCCTGGTCTTTTTCTTTTCAGAAACCTGCAAGACATGGAATGCTGGCCAAAGGTAAACAGCATTTTACAATTTAAATGTATAATGTTGTGAATGTTCAAATCAGGAAGTGAAATGCTGTTCTTACTGTATGTCCCAGTGTCACTGCATGACTCTCTAAATTCCACGGATGGAGCATTGCCTTCTGCAGTTCCCAGTGTGGCACCCAGGAAAGAAAAGTGGCCCAACACCAAACAAACAGAGACAACTGCACTGGAACCTGCAGGTTTGAGAACATGTTTCTTTGCTTAAAGCTTATATTGTTAAAGTAAACCTACAACAAGTGATTTGACACATTCTCTCCTCCATATCTTTAAAGTTCAATCTTACGATCAGAGTGGAGGGAGTGTGATTGAGGTGCTGCAGGAGGCGTACAGGCAGATCAACAGCTCAGCAGGGGAGTGTGAGGACAAACGAACGGAGGGCAGCAGGACTCCCCACTCTCTCTCTACACTTCAACCTGCCTCCACAGTGGAGTCAGGTCAGACTCAGCACCTAGCCAATTGTTGCCAGTCACTGTGGGCATGTCTGCGCTTTAAACCTTTTGATTTGCAGCTTTTCCACCACAAATGCTTCCAGTTATGCTTGAAACCGAAGAACGTGAGGTTTTTAGCATTGGCCTTGTTTGTGGCATGAGTCCTGCTAGCTGACTCTAAAAACTCGATTTTGGTTGAGGATGTCACAGCGAATGTTTTTCCTGAAATCTCGCTGTCTTCTGTTGGAGGTCTGTCACCCTAATCGAATATGAATGTAGGGGGTGGCAGACTAAACTACTACCTGTGGCATTACTTTCTAATTCCTTCTCACATGTTTTGCAGTGCCTCGTTTTGTTAGCAAATCCATGTAAAGCTTGCCAAAGTAAGAACAGAAGTTTTGTTATTTTTGTAAATATTTAGCACAAAAGAGCTATAAATTATGGCATTATTAAGATCAGCCCCTTTAGAAGCACTATTCCTTAAAGAGAACTTTTAAATTTAAGAGCACATTAATACTTTTATTCAGAAAGGATGCATTTAATTGATCAAAAGTGACAGTAAAGACATTTGCAATATTACAAAACATTTCTATTTCAAATAAATGCTGTTCTTTTGAACTTAAATGTAACTAAATGACATTTGTTTTTTTAACCTTATTTTTGAAATTTTGAACCTAAAATGAGTATCATGGTATCCACAAAAATATAAAGTAGCACAACTGTTTTCAACATTAATAATAATAATAATAATTTTTTGAGCACCAATTCAGTGTATTAAAATGATTTCTGAATGATGATGAGACACTGAAAACTGGAGTAATGGCTGCTGAAATTCCAGATGAAGTAGGATGGATTTATAATGTCATCCAATTTTTGATTATAAAGCCCCGTTCACACTACAAGCGACAAAGCGACACGATTCCATTCATTTCAATGGAGAGCTGGCGATTTCCGGCGACAAGCGCGACAGCGGCCGTTGGCGACGGATGGGGCGTGTTTGTTTGTATGTACGGATTTAATTCATATTTGTATTATATTTAGTCTTTTGCCTCCAAAATGTTTGTATTTAGCGGCAAGACACCTGATTCGCTGTCAAGGCAACCAGTAGTGAGAACGCCCACTAGCAACCTCATCGCCAGCCAGACAAAGTCGCTGCTAGTGTGAACGCAGCTTGAGATATAATAACTTCATCCCTGCTATGACTCTTTCGCATTTTGTTAGTTATTTAAGTTTAAGTGAACCCCAAACAAAAGCTTAGTTACAATTTCACCATGGATGACAGTCAAAATCTGTGATCTGTGGCTTTGCATTTGCTGAGGAGCATTGTATATGAGCAACATGACAGTTTGTCAGTACTTCAGTGTGAGAGACAGCTTACTGGTCACTGCCAAGGCCTAGAGAGACACGGCAATGCACACCAAATCCCTATGATTCTAAATAAAGCCTACAACCGAAAACTGGCTAGTGTGACTCCAGCCATAGTGCCATTTTTGTCACTAGGGTCTCATTTATGTACCGCAGATTTTCCCACTGCTGAGAAATTGATGCAGCCGATTGGATTCACCCGTGGCTTCTCTCTCCAGCCCATAATGTGAGTTCACTAGTTACCTTCACACACTAGGAGTCATATATTCTCATTTCAGCAGCTTTAGAAGTATTTGTCTTACAGTGAGGCTGTGCCTCGAGGCAGCGAGAATCATAGTCCATTAAGGATGTCTTCAGACGAGATCCCTTTCAGTTCTGCTAATGAGGGCTGTGGAGGGGGAAATGCAGCTAGTCTTACAGGAAAGGAACATCCAGCCTCTCTTCAATACACTCAGAAGAGCATCGCTGAGGAGGTCAAACGGCTAATGCAGGAACAGAACAGCTCCTCTGTGGACCCACCTCCTGTCAAACCCAAGAAGTGTCAGGTTAGAGACTCTGCTATTATGAGTCATTTGCCTCATGAATTTCCTCCATAAATTAGATCCTGTAATTTCTGGGGTTTTGAGAAATGAAAATAGAAAAATAGATGCACGGACTCTGCAAAGTAAATGACGTATAATTTTAGTGGGTAACTACTTGGCTTCTTTATTCACATCAAATTTGATAATCACATTCTTGAAGATTATAATGGAATATTAACTTCTCTTTCTCAGGTTCCTGCCAGAACCAATGCGTTTGCATCAGCTTGCACTAGAAAAACTCCTGTTCCATCAGCAAGGGCCAAAAAACCTGAGAGCAGGGCATTACCCAGAGCACCTGCACCCAGCAGAACCCGGCATGCTGCTAAACCTCCATCTTCTCTAACACAGAGGAAAGCTCAGAACCAGCCCCCTAAAAAGACTCAAAACCTCAGCCAAACACAAACAGTCAAAGGTACCTGGGTTAACTTCACCAAAACTGTCATTCAACCCCAAAATTAAAAGATACAAAAAATAATATCAATAATAATATAAACCAAACTAAACTTTGCATAAATGAAATTACTTTTATTATTTTTATTATAATTTATTTTATTAATTTTTATTACCTTCATTAAATTGAAACATTTTCATGACAGCTGACATGACTTAAATAGTAACAAAAAAAAAAACTTGTTAATTAAATGCAAACATTTATAAGTATGTACTAGGGCTGTCAGTCAGTTAGCAATTTTAATTACGTTCAGTTTATATGTATTAATACATTTAATCACAGTTAATCACAAGTATCGATATTTACCAAAATAAAGATAATTATTCAATTATTTAGTAATTATGTGTTATTGGAGTTTTTGTTACAGTAATGAGAATTTAGAGGGAAAATAATCTAATAAATAATATTAATTGTTAAAAAAAAATTCTTGTAATTTTTGGGGTAAAGATGACTTAAATTAACAGCCATATTTGCTTGCTTGGTAATACATGGTCCTCTTTACTTTTTTGCATCTCTTACAGGTTTAGACACAAGTTTAAGACTAAGCAGTGAACTGGTTGCATCCGTGCAGTCCTTTGCTACATTCCTACAGCATCAGGTTGAAGCCAGCAGTCTACAGGATAACATCCCTCCTCAAGCAGACAGGATCACACCCGAAGCAGTGACAGGAGTGTGTTAACTGGGACTGAATCAGAGCATTGGATCAAATCCCCAGGCTCATTAACTTCCTGTTCTGTTTGTCTGTCAGCATCAGGTGATTCAAGAGAAGATGGATGGTGGTTCAACCTTTCAGCAGGAGCGCTCATCACTGGAGCGCTTCCGTCTCCAGCTCGTGCAAAAAGAGAGAGAGCTTCATCTGAGGGAAGATCATTTACGAGAGGAACACAAGCAAGAGCTTGCAGCCCTCAGACAGGAGAACTATGTGTTGCAGAGCAAGGTGAGCCCCTGTATATCTGTAAAACTTACATAATATATTCAGAAAATTAAAAAATATAAGAAAGTTTTGTTCTTTGGGGGATTATTTTGCCATGGCTCTACATCACCAGCTGGTAATTTTGTGTGTTCAGACTTTGTACAACCCTCAGGGAGCTGTCTGTTTTACCACTTTATAATTGCCGCTGACGGAGAACTTAAAAACCACTCGAGTTCATCTATTTTCATGGCCTATTTATCCAGCCTTAAAGCACATATGAGCTTGTTTCTTGTTAAAAATCAATAGAAAACCTTCAGCTGTCTGGCAGCTCTCATTAATGTGAATGTGGGGAAAATTGTATGTTTGCCACAATAAGTGGATTTGGTAAGAAGGGCAGTCTTTCCTTGCCAGTGTATGCTTTGATAAAGCAATCATAACGTCTACAGCAGACATATATCTGTGGCTGCTCTGCCTATGGTGTGTGTGTGTGTGTGTGTGTTCACTGCTGTGTGTGTGCACTTGAATGGGTTAAATGCAGAGCACAAATTGGTAGTGTTTTTTGTTGCACTAGTAAATAATGACCCTCACTAAATGTCAACTTTGGATTCATCAGTAAATTAATTTAAAACAGGACATGGGGGCATGCAGCATTTTATTGACCCTACTGGTGAAATATATTGACAATGATTATTGACAACAGATATAAGGAAGAATTAATTCATGACTTATATACAGTGTTGTTGTCGAATGGCGCCATAAACGTTTTTAAGGGACAAATGGGCCTGGAGCAACCTGGGGTTAAGGGCACAATGGTGATGATTCACAGCTCACTCCTTACTGAGCCACTAAACTATACCATTTGACCTTTTTAAATTGTTAAATAACCTAGTCATCTTTTTTTTCTTTTTTTTTTATCTAATCAGGCTTATTTAAGATAACCATAATCATTATTCACTTTAACTTCCAATTACATAATTGTAATTCAGAATAAAAAAACTTAAAGCATGAACTTAAAGACCATTTTTCCCACAACCTTGGCATTGCTAGTGCATTGCTCTACGGTTTAGGTTACAGAAATGCCCTTTCTGATGCAGTAGTGCATTATGTAAATGCTCCATACTTTACAAATTGTCTGTCTTGTGAGGTTTTCTGAATATGATCTGAGGGCACAACAAGCTCTGTTCACATAGCTCAAAATGTTTTTGCCAGGTTACCAGCTTCAAAGGAGGTGATGAAATTGTTCCTCCAGATTTAGAATAAAGAGAATAGACATTTTTCCAACGTTCTTCCTTTGTGTGAAATAAACCTGACTTGTTTACTGACATTAACAAAAAAAAAAACACTTAAATCATTAATTACAATTATTTTTATGACAGTTACCTGCCATAGTGAAATCATTGTGATAAACAGCCATATTTACCTGTAACTAAAGATTTTTTTTCACTACAAAAAGCAGTTGTTACGCAAACACATAATTGCTGCTTATTTTGTTACCAGTTCATTTACATGAACCTGTCTAAACGAACCGGCTTAATGAATTGGATTTACCAAAGCTATTTCAGATTGACTAAGAGGAGGACAGCACATCTCTGCCCACTCTGTTGAAAGGCTCATGCAGATGTAGCAATGTCACATAAAGAAAAGTGTTGAATAGAAAGCTACTGTATTAAAAAAAAAAAAACACGTAACCATTTCCATGCTTTGAAAAATACATTTTAGTTAGTAGTGTTGTTATTTAGTTACTGCATCCAGTAAACTTAGCAGCCTCTGCCTAAAATCTGAGCAAACAATCCTCTGTCATTCATCCAAGTTCTGAACTGTTAAATGCTAATTCCATAGTTACACCATGCCGAGGAGGCAAGTAACAAACGAAAGTGGAGTTTTGGTGAAGCTTCGGACCCTGTGACTGAAGAGAAACTCAAGCTGATAGAGAAAGAGATGAAGGAACAGGAGACTCTGATTCAGGGTTACCATCAGGTAAGTCTCTCTCTCTCTGTCTCTGTTCATTTTCTGACATCTATTAGAACGAGGCATGCTGAAACATGGCTCTTATGACATGCATTCATTAAATATAGGTTTCATTTTCTTATCCCTTTTCCTGGACATTTTCTTTTGGTGAGGTCTTACAAATGTCAGTGAATGATACAATACAAAACTCAGTAGTCTCTCATTTTTTAGATCATTTACGGCATTTCAGTATAATGAGGCATGTAATTAAACATACTTTTAAAATGACACTATTACCACTATTACCAGAATTTAGAATAACGATGATCATTACTTCTCACATTTCCTGTAATTACAGAAGAACTCATGGCCTTTCCAGAAACCAAATCCAATTAATTCTTATCTGGAACTATATTCAGTGTAATACATGCGCTGAATATATTTGCATTTCGGTCATTAGTATAGAAGAGACTGCAGTGGTATGCCGAGAACCAGGAGCTACTAGACAAAGATGCGGCCAGACTCCGAGCTGCCAGCGCTGAGACTCAAAGGCTCACTGAGCAGGTGGAAAAGCTAAAAATGGAGGTCAGCAAGGGGGCCAATGAGCAACAAAGAAAGGCAGTGGAAAAGCTAAAAATGGAGGTCAGCAAGGGGGCCAATGAGCAACAAAGAAAGGCAAAAGAGAGAGCGGGTGAAGCTAAAAGAATCCAGGACCTGGAACGACAGGTCAGACACAGCCTCTCTACATATTTTTGTCTCATTCTGCAGGTACAGCTCATTCAGGGCACGTTCTTCTTTGTGCTCTATTTCCTGAGAGGTGGAATTATCCAACCGTGTCTGTGAGTAACAGACCATCTACCTGGATAGTCAGTTTTCCAAGCACTTTCTGCTTGCCACCTCCTCTTCATGTTAAAACTCCTTTCTTTGACTGATATGGATCATCTGGATGAGTAAATTAATAGCTTTGTATTTAATTGGCTCAATGGTTAGTGTACTCTCTCTATTCTTTTTGAGTCGTGTTGCTCATGTAGGTTTCGAGTCTGGCTTGCAACATTTCCCAAACCATTAAAAATTTCCTGTCCCTGTCTACTGTATCTATCCAATAATTAAATAATACTAAAAATAGTCATGAATGGATTTCTATTCCACCTCCTGAGTGTTTTGCAATATTTAATATTAGCTGCATCAATAAAACTTCTTGGATTCTGTTCCATCTATCACTCATGTTCCCATTTCCTAATTTTCTCAGCTCAAACAGATGGAAGAGCTATCTACCGGCACAGAAGATAATGGATTAGATGTCCGTCTCCCAACTGCCTCTCATTCCTCCCAGACAGCAGCTCTGTTGGAGAGACGTGTCCATCGATTGGGGGCGGAGCTAGAAGGCCGCGATGAAGCAGCCAAACGCAGTCTCAGAACAGTGGAACAACAGTATCACAGAATCAAAGTACTCATTTCAGATTCGGTATTGAATAGAGCAAAAGGAATTTAGTTTAAAAGCACTGAATGTTCAGTCAATACAATCTATACGATCAAAACAAGTTTGAACTATTGGAACATGGTGGCCCAGAGCTCACGGACTGAAGTACACAGATTCCGTTCTTAAATAGTAATGGAAAAAAACACTCAAACTACTTCTCTTTTTTTCCAAGCATGTTTTGTACCAGAGCTCACAGCTGGATCAATCTATTTCCAGCAAATAAGTTTGCAGAGAAAATTAAGTTTCTATTTAAAGTCCTAAGTGGATAGGGCTTCGAGTGTGCTGTCAGAATGGCATAATTTCTCTCATTTCTAAACCCTGCTGTGTGCCCACATGACTTGAATGGTAGAAATAGAAACTTGACATGAGAATGGCATGTAAGACTTGGCGATAAACTGAATAATTACTATATATCTGCTGATTTACACTGCTGTTCAATGGTTCAGGGACATTAAGATTTTTTAAATTCTTTCTTTATTTCAGACCCTTAGGTCCATATCACAAAAATAAAAGTAAAGAAATAACAAACATACATTTGCAAACATACATTTACATACATCAAACACTATTTAAAAAAGATTCAAACTTGAATTCTAGTGCTTCCAGAACAAGGAGGAATACCTTATGTCACTTAATGTGGTATCATGGCCATTATGATTGTATTTCTTGAGTCACTTAATCGACACATGAAACTACACATATAATTCCTTAACACAGCATGCAAAATAGGAACATCATTAGATACAAACATTTGGCTTGCACTTATCCACCTTGGTTCATTATTATGAATTAGTTCAAACTGTCCATTTTAGTGAATTGTTACGTTTGAGCAATGTTTTTTGGGCCAGCTCAATTAAATATGTTTGCATTTGATATGTGTTCTCTCCATCTTCAGCTGCAGTATGAACAGCAGATCTCAGATCTGGAGCAGCATTTGGCTGAGAAGAGCCAGAACAATCGGGTTATCTCATCAGAATCATCTGAGTCACAAACTCAGGGGTTGATTACAGAGATGGAGGAAGTGAAGAAGCCCTATCAGAAGCAAGAGAGCGCCCTCAAGGCAGAAGTGGCCTCTCTGCAAGAACAATTCCGCCAGGCCCAGTCTTTGATGCAAGCAGACAAGCCTGTCCGCAGCCCCTCACGGCACCAGCTCCATGCGGAGGCGGCACAAGCAACCCACATTGAGAGACTGACCCAGGAACTGAGCTCCAAGAGCCGCACTATTCAGGAGCTGAGCCTTACTGTAGAGCGCCTGCAGAGGGAAAGGAGAACCATGCTGTCGGTTCCTAGCTTTGATCGTGTCACCAATGAGCCCAAGCGGCATTTGGGCGCAGCCAAAGAGGCCAAAAAATCTGAAGCTGAGACTTTCCCCGCTACCCAAGATGAGAAAGACTACCATCCTGGAGCGTTCTCAGGCTCACACATCTCAGAGGTGCTACTGGAGAACGATAGTTTGAGGACGAGATTGGAACAGCTGGAGATACAGAGAGAACAAGAGAAAGCTTCCTTGCAGGCTGCAGTCGCACAGGCACAGAGTCAGCTCCTCAGGTAACGTTTTTGGTGTGCTTCTTCAGTCATGTTTTTATAAACCTTTTACAGCACCCTTGAAGTGTTCTGAACAAACAAAAGATGAACAATAGCTCACAGGGCCCTACTACAAGAAATCAAATCCCACGGTTCTCTTCACGGGATTTGAGCTTGTCAAATCCATAAGCCAAAAGAAAAAAATATTTGTCATCAAGAAAATTAAGGCCACTGTAACAGTAGTGAAAATCATCCCAACAATTAATTCAGCATACATTTTCAGCACAACAAATGATGACAAACAAATGACTTTTATGATTTATTCTTACAAATGTACTTTAAAATAGAAACAAAATCTAATTTTCTATACTTAAGTTTACAATAAGATACAGGCAGTTGGGGGCGAGTGGCTTAAATGTGCTTAATTGTCACAAAACTATTGTTGGATTGCAAAAAAACAAAGATCCTAAAATAAAATAAAATAAGCTTTATTTTCTATATAATAACAATATGATTCTTTATAATACTATAATATGAAAACAGAAGAATTGTAATGCAATGTAGGATGTAAAGAATGTATATTATGTATAATGACATGCATTAAATACATAATAAAAATGTCTCTCTTTTTTCAGGATTCAAGAGAATGCTGAGCAGCTTGCCTTGGTCAAGGCTGGGCATCATAAAGAGATTGAACGCCTTCTGGCTTGCCATGCCCTTGAGCATTCCTCCTCCAAAGTCGCTGAACTCACCAATCAAGTGAACACACAGGAGGTCGGTCACTCCAACAGTTCTATTTATATGGCTATGTGCATTTATTTGGTGCTAAGTGTTGCCTTGGCGGGGTAGTAGAAACATCAAGGTCATGGGTTTGTTTGCTAAGAATAAATTATATAATTTGTAAGTTTTTTTTTTTTTGCATTGTAAGTTGCTTTGGATAAAGGCTTTGTGTTATGAATCTTTGAATTCTGAATTTCTCTATTCAGATTATAGTGCAGCATTTACAGGGGCAAGTAAAGGAGCTCCAGGGAGCCAAAGATGCTGTGTCTAAGATCAGAGAGGAAACCCTGCAGAATCCGGTAGTGAGACTTTGCCACCAAGGTTTAGTGATTCAGTTTCCATTCTTCTTTAAACACAGGATTTTAAATTTTCTCTATTATTTCCTGTTATGTGTATGTCAATAGCTGTCTAAGCTTCTGGAAGAGCTGAAACAGGCCAAAGAAGCTCACGGTCCTGAACTAAGGCACTTCACTAGCCTGGAGCAGAAGATTCAGTCCATGGAGCTCCGCTACAGTCAGCGTGAGAAACCGCTACAGCAGGTAATACTGCAACACACACCTACACACACTATACATACACTTCAGTTCAAAAGGTTTGGTTCAGTAAGATTTTTAAAAAGTAATTAATACATTTATTAAGCAAAGATCCATTAAAATTATCAAAAGTTACAAGGGATGTAACGAATCACCGTGAGCCGGTTGAAAATCAATACAAATATGTGACAATTCAGATAGGTTGAGATGTTAAACGAATCGCTATACAGTACATTTGGGGGTAGGAGTTTATATGAATGTGTATCTGAGGGGAACTGACTGTCTTTAGAAAAGTTTAGATGATATTTTCTTTTCATCTCGTCTCTGTATAATTCATATTAAAGGGGTCATTTGATGCTATTTAAATTTTTCCTTTCTCTTTGGAGAGTTACAAGCTCTTGGTGCATAAAGAAGATCTGTAAAGATCTGTTTGGATCTCTCAAATCTTTATAAAAGTTAAGAGTCAGCCACACCTACCTAAAACGCCGCCCAAATATTCACGCAAAGAAAGAAGGCGTAACTTTTATTGTCGCTGTAGTATTGTTGTTGCCGCCGCCGCCATGTCGTGAAGGTGCTGTGTTTCGTTGTGAAAGCGAAACTACTTTGTTTGGCCTTCCAAAAGAGGACGATATCTGCTTCGTCATGCCTGGAGCTGATCCGTGCTGAGCACACCTCGCTTTTCAGAACAATGAGCTTTGTAAAAATTGACGCGTTTCAGAAAGGCGGGGCATAGAGGAGAAACAATAATGTACAGTATGTGGAAAAGAATGTGTTTTTTTAACCTTAAACCGCATAAACACATTTCATTACACCAAATACACAAAATAATGTTCTTTTTAGCAACATCATATGACCCCTTTAAAGCAGCGTTCATAAGCCGCTGCGCTGCTGTTTCGTGCAGATGTTTTATGTAGTATAGTTTCACAAAACTAAAGTCAGAGCATTCTGCTTTTGTTTTTAAATTTCAAATTATGCAATCAAAATGCAGTGGTTGCCTCTTATTTTGAATGGAAAGAGCACAGGTAGCCTTTGTTTATATGAAGAGATTTTGTCGTCTTATTTATTTGATTAGTTTTAGAAATTTTTAAATGAAATTTTTAAATGTTTTAAAATTTCTATTTAGTTTTGTTATTTGACATATTTCTGTTTTACAAAGAAAGGTGCAGCATTTTGTCCAAGCAATAATAAAAGGACACCTTTTCATTTATAATTTGTCTTAAATCTAATTTTGTTTAGAAACAATCGTGAGAAAATCCAATCGTGAAATCAGTATCGCGAATCGAATCGTGAGTTGAGTGAATCGTTACATCCCTAAAAGTTACAGTAAAGAGATTTATAATGTTACAAAGAATTTCTGTTTAAAATAATGCTGTTATTTTTAACATTCTGGTCATGTGACACAGAAGACTGGAGTAATGGCTGCTGAAAATTCAGCCTTGCCATCACAGAAATTAATCGAATTTTAAAATATACAACATTTTACAATATTACTGTATTTTTACTGTATTTTTGATTAAATAAATGCAGCCTTGATGCACATAAGTGATTTCTTTAAAAGACATTAAAATTCTTTACTACACTTCTCAACGTTAGTGTACTAATACGAACAGTATCTTACAGTTTCACACACATGAACTGAAAAACAGTCAGCACACGTCTAGTTTTCTGGTGCTGTACAGTATATATAGTTGTTTATAATGGACCTCAACAGCACTCTGATTGACAACCTCTGCGCTATGATTGAGTACACTGACGTCATGTGCCGTTGTGTTTCCAGGTGATTGCAGTCACACGGCGGGTGGTGGAACAGGAGCAGCACGGTGAGGTGGAGCGCTGGAAGAGACTCGCTCAAGGCAGGGCTAAAGAGCTGGAGGTCTTCAGACTGGAGCTGGACTCCATACTGGACGTGCTCCGAGAACTCCAGAGACGGGGTGTAGTCATTCACAACCCCACCACCCACACATACCTGCCCCTCCGATCCTGAGCTGTGTTTGAACCACTCAGAACACTCTAGGATGTGCGCATACAAATTTCTATGTCTCTGGCTAGCAGAATTCCTGTGACAGCACTAATCATTGCTTGGCTAATTTTGTGGGAATATTTATAATTATATATATATATGTAAAGATTATTTAATTATTATCAAGGAATATGCAGGGTGTGTAACGTCCAATTTGGTGTTAGTAATTGCAGCATAAATCCAAATGTTTTTTTGTATTAAAGTTAATTATTATTTGCACATTTGGTCCTGTTTTGCTGCTCCGTTGATTTTACAACATCCGCTTGAGCAGAATCCAGAAAACCTGAACAAACAGCAGTAAAATTGTTGTTGATACACCACCAACATAAGAGTTATAATAAAATGTTGAACTCAAAAGCTCAACCTAAAAGTAAGTTTACACAACAAATAATGCAGACGTCATGATTTATTACTTGCCTTAGTGCTGGGCTCAAAGGACATGGTCTGAATGCTAATAAACTACTAAAAGAACATAAATTACGTGAGTGGCTGGAAATGGAGCTGCTGTGTTGTGTGACTGATAAGAGCTGACCAGCATGCAGCACTGATTATAAACACAAAGGGTCCTGACGTAATATATTTAATTGAGGACATAGTATACATTTGAGGAGAGTTTGTGGGGTATAAAGCATTTAAGTGGCAAATTTACTTGCCTTTCAAAAATGAAATTTGCATAATCACAAAAAATAAATTCTATTAACGATCCAGAACAATGCAGTACTGATAACCTGCCAAACTTCAGCTAGTGTCACATCTGATGTCTGTTCAAAGTTGTCCTTAGCTGTCACCTATATAAATTGTTCATTATTTTTTTGCAAGTTTGAAGGTGAAATAATGTCGCTTTGTAGATTGTGAGTCATTTCTGCTTTATTTTTCCTTTAGGCAGTTTTTATCAGTGCCTGTTTTTATCTTGTTAATAGTTAATAATAATAATGTCTTGAGTTTTTGAAAGGTTAAAACATTGTATGGGATCCCATAATTCTACACTATAAACTACAATAGTATTTTAAACAAATTTTTTGAAGAAATAAGTGGTGCTTTCTCGTGCTAAATGTATCACCTGAGTGTTACAGTGTGGTTGCTAGGACATTGCCAAGTGGTCACTAAGGTTTTCTGAGTGGTTGCTAGGTAGCAACTTTCCGATCCAAGTTAAAAAATTCTCTATGATATTCTGGTCTCTACATATGGTTCCTCAATGTACCGCCTATTTGATTTTTCACCTGTTTTATCATCTGTCAGCTGAAAAGTCAGGTCAAAAAGTAATAACACAAGCTGCATAATGTGCGGTTTCATTGAGATTTGTTCTTAGGGTAAGGGATTTATGCAAAAGTTTCACCAGGGGAAGCTTTGTACTGAATTTTATTGGACATATTGGACAGAATTGAAGTATTCAATTGCTCTGGCAGTTCAGGCAGCTGTATTCAGACAATTACAGAGAGTTAGTATGCAAGTATACTGCAAGTGTACAGACAGCGAGCTATTTTCTACTCAGGCATTTGCACACACAACAAGCCTAGAGAACCAGGCAGTGCAATACCAAATTGCTGCAATTTTGCCATTAGGCTACATAAGTACAATGCTGGATAAAAAAAAAAACATCTTCCTACTGCACATAAAGAGATTTTTTTTTTTCAATCATGCTGATAGTAGAAATGAAGTATGTCATCAAGAATGTCTTCCCACAACCGGAAACAACGTCCTTGATTTCATTGTTGTTGTTTTTTTTCTTTAAAGGGTCATGAAACCCCAGACTACTTTTTCTGAGATTTTAGCAGAGGTGTTTGTGTTGCACATCATAGAAGACAATGTTAGCATCCGATAATTTTAACTGTTGGAGAAAACTGGTTAATTGTAAGCTTTTTTGCGCTATTTTCATTTTCCGGGTTTAAAATCTACATTGAGTTGACGTCACAATTTGTGACGTGGCAAAGGAC
>NW_015625587.1:1902987-1904842 GCF_001515625.1 Sinocyclocheilus rhinocerous | reverse complement strand
ATAGTACATCGATGACGTGTCGGTGTCTATTAAATTATTCATGAGACTGCGTGTTCTTATCCTATGAGAAGACGCTTCGCTTAATTATTCACAACAGCATGTGTTGATTTGCTATGACAGACGTTTCAGACTGTGAGATGACATCGCACACATTAACTGAGAGAAACGTTCATGGATCGAAGAAGAGTGTTTGTTTTTGCTTTGTAATAAGAGTTCGGCACAAACGCGATTCATTGACTTGGTGAGCATAACCGTTTTTACAGCTCTGTGACGCAACCCGTTAAAAGGCTTATATAAACGCACAGAATAAGCCTTAAAAGTTCTCAGAGGTGCAACAGCGCGGTCATATATATGTTTTCGATGCAGAGTTTTTAACTCGATGGGAGCGAAATGAAACCGTCTGAACGCGAAGCTGAGTGTGTTGTCTGTCTCCCCTCTTCCCCCTCCTCCGCTGCGCACCACGCCCACTTTTTTAGCATTTTTTAAAACTGTGGTGAGAACTAACCAGTGCTGAAACGGGGGGTTTCATGACCCTTTAAATATCTAGCTTTTTCTAAACACAGGCTTCCCAGCAGTCTTTTAGCATGCTGTCGCTGCTGTCAAGAACACATTCGCCAAATCCCATTCATGCAATCCCATCTTTTTTTAACTCTCAGACTGACATTATGCATCACTGTAGCAGAGGCATCACTGAACCCAGATGTCAGAAAATAGCTCAGCCTTAAAGTTTGCACTGCAAAAGCAGAGCTTTTGAAGCAAGACACCATCACTCTCCATTTTCAGAGATCATAGGCTGAGTTGAAGACAATAATGGAGTCATGATAAGTGAAAAAAGCCCATCTTCAAACTGGTGGTTTAGTCAATGATATGATGGGTACAGCGCGGACGGGCCTCCTCCATTATGATTGGTGGATCGCCCAGTAGTAAATCTTCATCCCCCAATGCAGAGCTCAGTTCTGAGTTCACAAAGTTGGGGATGTTAAAATGCGCCAGGAGCGTCGCCTCTCGTTCTGCCCTGGTCTCCATGACCATATTTTGCACGACTAGTCCGACCGTTTCCACCTGGTCTCTGGAGTCGCCGCTGCCCGTACGTCCGTGGGCAGCACCAGCAGTGGCCCTGCCTCCTTCTCGCTCCTCTTCATTAATGTAACACTGAAAAAGAGACCGGGACTCTTCCAGCAATGGGCGAGAGAGACCCGTTCGGGCGTCTGCCTCACTTTGGCGACCCAGACCCTCGGCGCAGCTTGTGAGACGCATTCGTTTCTCATAAGGCTCCGCCACCCTGCGGGATTGAGACAGGAGTGTTGAACTCAAAACCTCATCAGCAGGTTTAAACAGCTTTATTTCCCTTTTCTAACAGAGGTGAAATGAGCACCGTTGCTTCCGGAGTGTGGGAGTACCCTCATCTTATATTCTATCCTCCTACTGTGTCTGAGTGTGTGTGTGTGGGAGCACATATTCCTATCCTCTCTTTTCAATGATCTTGAGTGTAAGAGGTTTCTGCTGGTCTGTGTTAATGGATGACTCACATCTGTAGAGCAGTTTAATTAAAAGAGCACTAAACAGACTGTCAGCCCGGCCCCTGAGCTATGCAACTGCTCCATTAGACCAGAGGATGGGGACTAATAGTGCTTTACTATTATAACGGAGTGTAATTATATGCAATAAACAATAAACGCCCTTAAAATTATTTGTCCAATACATTTGAATGTACAAAGAGGGCATTATTGAACATTAATTTGCTTTTAAATGAATTCTGGTTAGCTACCAGAACACAGACAGAGATAATTGGTGTTTTTGTGCATGGGCATGCATATGGGTGCATTTGTGTAATAAACATGAGCATGCGACAAGA
>NW_015625587.1:1891991-1902920 GCF_001515625.1 Sinocyclocheilus rhinocerous | reverse complement strand
TATATATATATATATATATATATATATATTCTATAAATATATGTTTACTGTTTATAGATTTTTAACTGACAAGGTTACATATTGCATGCTTAGAGATGACAATGCTGGTTTAATGTCATAATATATACAGTGTAGCTATAAACGATTATATTTACGCATACATTTTTTTAATATATTTTCATACGCATTTGCATGATTGTCTATTACTGTGCTGTGTGCTGCTGGATAAACTTTTGTTACTCAGTACACATTTTTAAAGTAGCATATTATCTAAATCTAAGCATGCTTCTTATAGTATTTTACCATTGTCCCAGTTAACAAAAAGATGACAAACTGGATAAAACACGTCAAGCTATAATGGACTTAATGCAGCAAACAGACTTACATCGGTGTGCTTTGAGTCCCTCAAAAGACACGGGCTCTTCGTCGTCGTAGTATTCGTAGCTCCATTCATAATTGTGATTTGGCATACTAGTGCTGTTTAAATGCTGGAACCTCGGCATCTTAAATCACAGATCAAAACTGATAATAACAGCGCTTAGGGGAAAGATACATCACAGTTTCTCACAGCAGTCAGTGCGCGCGGTCCACGCAACACAATCATCTGCTGCATTCAGAGCTGAGAACGTAAGCAGCTGTTTTAACACCGATACTGCCAATGAATTCATCCTTATCCTGCGATCATCTCACGTCTGCATGCTCCAAGGCAAAAGTCAAAGACAAAAATGTGGTGTAGGTGGGCGTTCTGTAAGTATCACCGCTAATCGTGAGGTCTCCAGTGGTCTCGAGAGAATGTACTGAATATATAATGAGATCACGCATCTCTCACATCCATCAGCTCGCGTGTGAATGGAGAGATTTCACGCGCCTCTTTCTTTCAATATTTTACAGCCTATATATTTTTTTTACATTTATAATAATTATACGCTTAGCATTTGTCACACTTTTTACTCCAATCAGTATTTTCGGTATAGCCTAGTTTTTATTGTATTTTTTATTGTTTTTCTACTCTTACTGTGTGGGCACTAACATTAGTCTTGGTTGCAAAAAAACACTATTAGGAAAAAATACAGTTCATTGAACATAGCCTACTTTCGTTTGTGACAACATGCCCCGTTGTGTTACACTATCCATTCATTTTTCAGCGCGAAAGAAAGCTATTTTATCTGAATGTGCGAAATCAGTGTATCTTGCGTCCATTTAATATGAAAAATTAGAAATTAGAAAACGGTTCCTGACTTCCGATTCATTGGCCGCCATAGTTAATAAGTAGAAGAATAACAAAAGTGCAGTAAAGGGTAAAACTATTTGCGCTACAGATCAGTGTGTTTATAATTACGACAATGCATTAAAATAAAAAGATACGAAATAATTGGTTGCAATACTGTACTGATAAAAATAACGGGGAGCGAAATGACACCGGAAGTCTCGCACATTCACGTTACAAATGGACTCGCCTGCACTTGTCTAAACAAGGTGGATGTGGGGTAAGTTGCCACAAACAAGGTGGAAGTGGAGTTAGCACAATTAAACTATTTTAGGCGTTTCAGCAACATTAGCTTTTTAAAGAAATATCAAACAGGAAAAGCAAGAGGTAAAATAAATATCAAATCGTTGTTTTGGGCAAAAGAACAAGACATTAATTAAAAAACTTTTTTTTTAAACACGTGGCAACTTTTTTGCATAGGGTAATGACAAGTTTCAGCTGTTAATATGTAAACCTTTCAAACACTGTAGTGGTCAATACCAACATCTTTTAACTGGATAACAACACTTAAGTGATGTACTGTTTCTGGGTTAGTTATTGATTGAAGGTGCAAGGTGCCGTCTTATGTTGCTGAGACAAGAACTACAGAATATTGCAGCATGCTCAGGAAACGGAAACTGTCAGACATGTTAGTGCATATTTGTGCAGCAGGCAGAGACGTTTAATGAGGAGCTTCAGCCCTGGGACTTGTCTCACAGTAAATGAGACAAATGTTATTTATGATGCATGCTAATTAAAGCAGCATGTCTGACTAGTTTCATCTGTAAAAAAGGTCAGAGGTCAGACATTTAGTTTTATTTAATAAACCACCCAATAATCAATAATGATTGGAGTTTATAAAAAGCACATATATGCATGTTACTGTATGTTGCTATTATTATTATTAATCATAAAAAATAATATGTCTCGTATCTGCCATCAGCAGGGTTATTATAGTTAACTAAAACCATAAAACTATTTTTGTTACTTGACATAAAATAAACTTTTAACAGAAATATATATTTTTTTTAAATCAAATAGATTTTATTTCAGCTAGTTGACAACATTTCTCATTTCATTTAGTTTATCTTATCTTAATAAAATAACTAAAACTAAAAATTAATGAAAACTACACGCATTTAAAATAAACAAGTACTATGAATAAAAAATAATATGTCTCGTATCTGCCATCAGCAGGGTTATTATAGTTAACTAAAACCATAAAACTATTTTTGTTACTTGACATAAAATAAACTTTTAACAGAAATATATATATTTTTTTTAATCAAATAGATTTTATTTCAGCTAGTTGACAACATTTCTCATTTCATTTAGTTTATCTTATCTTAATAAAATAACTAAAACTAAAAATTTATGAAAACTACAGGCATTTAAAATAAACAAGTACTATGGTACTAAAATAACCCTGCTATTCAGTGCTTTTAGCCTCATCATTTTGTAATATTTTTTCTAATAGTTTGTTTATTTGCTTATTTTATTCAGTTATTCTTATTCATTTATTATATTAGTACCTCATTATGAATTTGTGAAATATAAAATGAATAAGTTGTTCATCAGACATGCCGAGCTGTGAAAGCAATTAGTAAAAACTACTACCATATGCTAAATTTTATTTTATTTTTTTCATCCTTTTTTTAAAAAAGTGTGAAAGACAGTTACAGATTCATGAAAGCTTCTCAGATAATGATTGTTGGATAATTAATAAACCCAATAAAGCATTTAAAACAGCATAAAAAAAACAGCATACAATTTCAAATCACATATAAAAAGTTCAACTGCCTTGAACAACACATATACATTTAGCAGAAATTTCAAAGCTCCAGACTTTAATTCAGTGAAAATGTCAGTATTGATGTCACTGTTTGCAAACAAAGAGGATGTTCCGGTCCTCTTCGATGACATCAGCAGCTCAGTATCTTTGAAATATAAAACAAAACATGCAAGAAATGATTGTAGCACTGTTATCTGACATGTAACACAATAATAAATGATCACACTGCTGTAGCTATTATGATATATTAACAGTGCAGAACCGTGCACTCAATAGAGATTTCATCAATCCCTGTGATAGACAGCTGTGACTAAATTTTGATTTATGCCAGAACAATGCATTCTATGAGAATAACAGTCACTCCGGGCTGTGTACTGTAAAGCATCATAGAGCAAAGATGAATGAGAGCCAGCAAAACGTTACTTAGCTTGTGGCTAGTTGGTTCAACTCACTTTTGTTTGGTCCGTTGTTGACTGTCATTTTCATGTTTGCAGGCAGATGTGCAGCACGAGCAGTCCTGCTAATATTCCGTAGTGTCTGTACACTGACACTGAATCCTAAAAAGCAGCAAGAGTTCATTAAGCAGTCAGTATAGATATCTTCTCTCAGTCAAATGTTGAGAAAGTTTGCTTTTTGATTTCCTATTTGGCCTGCAGCGTTCTTGGTAAAACAAAGCCATCAAACAAATGCTTGTTCAAAAGATGTTCCTTGAAGTTTCTACAGACCCATTTTTTGCTCTAGCAAATCTGTGCATCTTTCCTGTCATCCTTCCTTTTATGTGTCTGCTTAATTATTCATTCCTTCATTTTATGCCGTGACGATCATGGCCAATTTAATTCTATTCATTTCAATTGTCACAAGTACCAAAAAAAAAGAAGGTGGTTAATCGGGTTTTTTTTAATGAAATGCCTGTGGATAACAAACGATAGAGAGTTTATGCCACTGTACCGTATTCCCTTGATTGGGGAGAACTTTGGGCTCATCATAGATAATACTTTGCATTGCGGAGCCATCTGAAATGGAAACAAGCCATAAAAAACAGTTACATTTATGGTAATACACATACTTTGCCAATATTTGCAACCAATTTTATTTCGGTAACACTACTCATTTTTTAGGGAACAATGTTAGGAGTAATTTTATCCATCAGGAATTGACTGAATTGTAAAAACTAAGCGTTACATACCAGAATCAAGCCAGACCGAATGGACATTTGCTAAAACAGCATCTAAATAGCTATGCCTATTGGTTAACATTATCCATTTTTATTACGTGAATCTCTGGAATACTCAACTCTGAATGATCAAAAATTGCATCATTCAATGTTCATATATTTCTTAATATTTGCCGTCGTCCATTGTTGTTTGTCAGACCATCCATCTGGTATATTATGTATCTCGTCACACCACAGACTGACACTTTCAGATTGTATTAAAAATGACCTCTGTAGACTTCAGGACTGCTGTTTGGCATATGTGCTCACCAGTGCTCAAGAATAACATGGTAACTTACTGTACAAATAGTAATCGAATGTAGCGTTGTAGTCGTAATCTGGTGTTGGTGTCACATCTTCATAATCTTCATTGCCTAATGTGGTACCTGAGAAGATTTGACAAACACATTTCTCTTTCATTGATTTTGAAGGTCATATTGAGAAATGTCTATTGAAAGAGCTTTATAGTTTTTGTACAACAGTAACCACTATTTGCAAGTGATAATGTACAGTTAACCAACCATTATTGCAAAAAAAAAAAAAACTTTTCTCTGAATCAGTTGAATGGGTGTTGTTTTAGTATCATTGAGATACTATTATAGTTTTTATATTTCAAATTAGTTTTTATTTTCTGTTACGATTTTAATTAAAAGTTTTAGTATTTTTATATGAAGTTGAGGGGTTTTTTTGTTTGTTTTTTTATTAATATGTCTGTATAGTTTTTATAAATTTGTTATTTCAGGTTTAGTTTTAGCTATTTGACTTTCTTGATTTAACAGTCAGATATTTCTGAATGACTTCTCATACATATTTAAATACAGAATGCCAAGTTTGACTAGATAGCCATGAAATTAAAACAAAAAATACATCCTTGAATCATGTTATTGCCATTGTAACTTTTTTTAAGTAAAACTATTTGGCTGTTGGGTAACTATTATTCATTGTGTTGATATCATCTTCAGCTTCAACCAAGAATGGAGAAGTTATGATTTCTCTATGCTCCATCCTTCCAAGGAATGATACACTCAAAGAGAGGAAACGGCCAGAGGACTGAGTCAAAGATTGCTAGGACAGCAGCCTGTGGAGTCTGTATTTTATGGGTCAACAACCGTTTTAGCCTTAGAGATGAAGATCAAATGGACCTTCCTATTTGCATGGACTTTTCTGTACTAATCAACTTCTGTGGCCTTCTTATCTGAACATTCTTTCTTTCATTCATTGGTACTTTTCCATTTTATTTATTTAAGCAAAGCGTTTCTTAAGCATGCCATTGCAAGCCCACTGTGTTTAATTCTCAGGTGAACTGGACCTTCACAGGGTCCAATAGAAAAGACCTCCTCATAGCATCTGTCCCACCAGAAACAAATGAGACAGGCCTTGGCAAACTCTGTCATTTTGGCAGGCTCATTTGCCTACATTTTACAACAGGCAGAAACAAGATCTAGATGTGCTCTAACCTTCAAGAAGATTAAAGAACCAAGTTTTTTCCTGAAATACCTATCCTTTCTTCCCTCCCTTTTGTTTTCTTTTGTTATTGAGACACACTACCTTGGGCTATAGTTTGTTGAGTGTAAGATGAAGCCAGTACAGATAAGTTTCTTAATGTTTTCTTTGTTAAATCACAGGCCCTGCAATACACTGAAAGAGCTGTCATTGCAAAACTCAGCCTTTGTTTCACCTTTTAAAGATTTTAAAATGTGAAAGGAGTTCAACCATAAAAATAACAACTCTGTCATCCTTTACTCACCCTCATGTCACTCTAAACCTGTTTGACTTTCACTTCACCATTAACCATTATATTTTATTTTTTACAAAACTTCTCCATCAGAAAGTCATAGGGGTTTGGAACAACAGGAGAGTGAGTAAACAATAATAGTAATTTTTGGGTGAACGATCCCTTTAAATATCATTGTTGTTATGCTTAGGCACTGCTGTTGAGTGCTGTTGGCATATTGGCTGCAGTGCTAAAGAACTGGATGTGCCAAGAACAGGGCTAAAGCATTCTCAAATTCTTGCGTGATTCTTGAGGATGAAGATAACGTTCGCAATATTGTGGTGGAAATTCCCTGCAAATGTCATCTATGTGAACAATGCCAGTCATGCCCCTCCACCACAGATAAGGACCAAAGCTGGCTCATTTCTATCACCCCTCAGATGGGCATCAGCACAAAACACATTTCTGTCACATCAGAAACAAGATGCAGAACTGTAGAATTGTACTTAAAATTAAAAATATATATATTATTCATACACTTGAAAGAATTCTCACAAGGCTACATTTATTTGATCAAAAATACAGTAAAACAGTAATATTGTGATATATTATTACAGTTTAAAATATCTGATTACTATCTTAATGTATTTTAAAATGTAATTTATCCCTGTGATGGAAAAGCTACATTTTCAACAGCCATTTCTACAGTCGTCAATGTCACATGATCCTTCAGAAATTGCCCTAATATGCTAATTGGTGCTCAAGAAACATTTCTTATTATTATCGATGTTGAAACCAGTTGTGCTGCTTAATAATTTTGTGGAAACCATGATAAATATTTTTTATTAATAAAAAGTTAAAAGAACAGATTTTATTTTAAACGTAAGTTCCTGAAATGTGATATTTCTCAGTAATAACTGACACATAGTATGAGTTCTCTAACCACTTGTTTTCAGTCACCCTATCACATTTTGTTCCTCAAATTGTCAAGAGAAGCTGTAAAACAGCATAAAAGCATTCTGACATTTTCTTTGGTGGCCTACTTTTCTGCTAAATAAACCCAAGTAAGCTTAAGGCAAATCCATTCTCAAAGGAAAACAAATAAAGTTGAAGAACTATGAAGGGAAAACCATTTCCAAGACATAAGATATAAGGCATAATATATTTTGCTGTGCAGAAGAAATGTACAGACAATGGCATCCTATGATATGTGTGAATGTCCTCTAGCTCTGTGACAGCTTAAGGGGAACAGTTTTGTACTTACCCCAGTTCAGGGGCAGCAGTAAAGCCCCAGTCACCCAGAGAGAGAGCAGCCGTGTGAACATGCTGGAGGAGACAGCAGAACTGACTGGGATCCTGACTGTGTCTTATTATATGAGCACATGATGAAGTGAAAGGGTGGGAGACAAGACTGGGGAGGGCTTGAAACGGTTACGGGAAAACTTGTGATAGCATTGCTAGATTGGTCATTCATTTTCAGTTGCGTAACATTTCAAGCCAAAAGTATTAAAGGGGTCATATGATGCGACAAATAAGGTTAATTTTTTAACCTTAAACCGCATAAACACATTTCATTACACCAAATACACAACATATTGTTATTTTTAGCAGCATCATATGACCCCTTTAACCTTTTTAATTTAGTAATTCTTTAAAGCTATCTAAAGGTTAAAATACTTTCCATTGCTTCAGTTTTTATGCTCTTTATTGTTCTTTAAAAGTCTCAGGAGCTTTTTTTTTTACCACTAAAAGAATATGAAACCATGAGGTTTGCACACTGACAAATCCAAACACGCTCTAGCCATTTATCGGTAGTTTCATCTTTTCACTTGATTTAAATGAGCTTTCACACTTTCATGGACTGAATGTTCTTAACATAAACATCAGACTCACCAGAATGAAATGAAAACAAAGGATCCTAGGAAGATGAGAAGGCTTTAATCAGGTTTTTTAGCAAATATATTACTTTGTAAGGATTGTTTTCACAGTCTCACTATACTTCTAAGGCCATTTCTGGTTTTCTTTTTTCTTTTCTACTCTGTTTCTAATAAGATTTCCGTACATTTTTAACATAAGAAGATAGGGTAATTTTTCTTATTCTCAATTTTGTCCACATCTCTGTTTTATTTTCCAAATACTGTATTGTACAAATGCTTGTATATTCAAATATCTGGATGCAATATATTGTTTTTGCTGTTCAAGTTTCATACCTGTGAGCAGTTATGTGGTAAACCTGTTGGCCAACATCATCCAAGAAATTATTATGGGACAAGTTCTGACAAATATCTTGGAAGTCACCACTTTCCCTTGCCAACCACAACTTCAGATTGTGATTGATTTCATTTTAATAATGCAAAAAAAAAAAAAAACGGCCTGCTGACTGAACAGGTTTCATATGGTGCGTCCATTTTGTTCCAAGTACATTAACCCCCAGGACAGGATGATGTTATGCAAGGTATTCAAAATCAGTGTTCAATGTGCTAATCAAAAACAATCAGGTGAAGTCAAATTCTGAAGTGTCTCAGACCATAATATGCCTTGAAGCCTTAGCCTAACATTCTGGTGCAAACAAAATCAAGGCTTGTGTTGGCTGTCGAGGTTCAATCTTACCACAAGATGACGCTAAATACTACAATTTCATGCTTTTCAGAACCAGCTATCACATCTCTGTAGTTTTCCCTCAATCATTTCCTCAAGATTCCCCAAATGATTTAATGAGACACCTTTAGGTGTAGTTGTAAAAGCTTTAAATTTGATAGATAGATAGATAGATAGATCGATAGTAATAGCGGTTAATACTGTCAGTTTACAACGTTACATTTACCTTGACAACATTTTAGCAATCATCGTCGTATGTGCCGGTTTTTATGTCGGCTGTTTAGAACATAGACTGTAAAAAAAAAAATCTGAATCAGGTTTAGAATCAGAACTAGCGACGCCCTTTTCTCCAAAGAATCACTCTTACGAGTCGATGAATCGGTTACAGATTATCAAACAGCCTGAATCGATTCGCAAATGATTCACTTTTAGGAGTCATTTATAAATCGGCTTCACGGTTATCAGTTCAGACTTCAGGCTGAGTCGTCTCTCGCTTACAGATTTGTTTGAATTTGATGAATGTTTTACAACAGAGGACAAAAAGAGCAATGGTATATTTACCGACAACCCAATGAAACCTGCAATGCGTAATCCACACTATCGTTTGCCACTTCCAGTCACGAAAAAGACCTTACAACACCTGCAAGCACGTTAAAGCCTGAAGTTCTGCAGGTAAAGCCACAAGACTACCAAAATACTAACACTACACGAAAGCACTTAAAGTAGAAAGACGTTTCCGCGAGTGTGTGTGTGTGTGTGAGTGTGTGTGTGAGATACATGTTTTTCTATCCCGGTGGGAACTTAATATACACCGACTCATGGGGACATAAATTGAGGTCCCCCTGTGGAAACAAGCTTATACAAATCATACAGAATGGGGTGTTTTTTTGTTTTTTGAGAATGTAAAAATCCAGAAAGTTTTTGTATGATAGAATATACGGTTTGCTACAGTATAAAAACCATTACGTGTGTGTGTGTGTAACCTGGTGGCACTGTAGTATTGTTGAAGTAGGCCTACCTCGTAAATACAACTGTTTATGGTAATCATTCAGTGTACACACAGCATTGGTATTACTTTTAATTTAATTGGCAAATTACAGCTGATTATTTTTAGCATTACATATGTATACAAAAATATGAGTAGTATGTTGTTTTCTCCATAGCTGTCACACTTGTTGTTGACAAGCTAATTATTCTGTTTACTGGAGTAGTACAGCTTTGAAGTACTTAAACTGCATGAAATACAAATGCAATACAAATCCAAAAAGTGACTACACATTTTTTTAGTCATGATTGTTCATACGCATCTCTGTTCTACCTTTGTACTTAACTTTATGACAAACTAACGCATATAATTATTTATATTATTTTTAACAACTCCAGCTGGTGCATTGGGAAGAAGTGAAACTGCGGATCATATAGCATAATGTGGCATACTGCAAACCATTAATATTAAGTGACTTAGATTATGCTTTTTTTAATGTTGGGATCCTTTTGAAGCTTAGGCATTTGTAACTCATTTTAAGGGGCTTCAGTTATCGTTTACTTAATTGATGCGTGTTGGCCTTGATAAATAAATAAATACACCGTTTATATTTTATTTTTTATTATACATACATTCATATATGTACAAACACAATATATACAAATATTAAATATTTATAAATATTCCAAAAGAATGAATGTATGAATATACTACTTACAGTAAATGCTTTAAGCTGTCTGATCCCAACTGTCAGTAGGAACAGGCATAATGGTGTAATGCAAAGCAGATTTAATGAGTGATTCTTAGAGAAAACCTAAAGACATATTGGTTCTAACATTTCATTATGAGGGCAGTCTACAAATTGAAAAGACACACCCATCTTAACGACTGCAATATATTGCTTATCCTGCCCGAAAACACCATAAACATTGCAGATAGCATCTGACGTACCTATTAATTTATCCTAAAACTAATCCTGTGATACTGATGCTTTGCAAATTGGGTGATTTTATGTCAAGGTTTTGGCTGTCAGTCAATAATGTCCTCTGTCTGTAGAAAAAAAAAAATGACCATCAATCAGAACATCAATCTTCTCATTTGATATTATATAAGAAGTGATGTTTATCTTAAGCAATCAGTAGCAATCTATTTGAACTATTACCCTCAGGTCGGCGGTACAGGACAATAAAAGCTAAAACAAACAGACTGAAAAACAGCACATACCCCAGGGCTGTTGCAATACTAAATGAACACTGAATGTAAATGTCTCTTTTGTGCAATATTCCATCTTGTCTCAATCTGAACAATATGCAAATATTGATGCTTAAAGTGTATATATATATATATATATATATATATATATATTTTTTTTTTTTTTTTT
>NW_015625587.1:1877780-1891851 GCF_001515625.1 Sinocyclocheilus rhinocerous | reverse complement strand
GTGTGTGTATGTTTGTTTACATACACATACATATTGGTCTTTTATTTATTTATTTATTTTAGTGGTTGTTTTAACTGTAAACCTTATTTTTGCACCGAAATAGGATTGCACATAATTTCGTTGTACTTTATGTATAATGACAATAAAGATTCTGATTCTGATTCGATAGGCTGTATTTATAACATCTCTCAAAAACACATGATGGTCATACTATAAAAGGTGAATATGTATGGTGAGGAATACATCTTTTATACATCTTGCCCCCCGTTTTACATTAGGCTATACAAAGACAGAAGAATGAAAAATGGATAAAGCATATGATATCATATCACATGTCTTTTAGTGTCAACATCAGGGCATTAGTGACACTTCTGACTGCAGAACTGACTCCGCCCCCTCAGTTTCCATCAGCAAATCATTCTGTCGTACAGAGGTCACTGGTTAGTGGACAACTGTCCAGATTGGATCTTTCCAGATCACAAACGATTTCTTTAAAGATTAATCTAATTATAAACATCCTCAAATGTGGACAAAAAAGCATTAAAACATTACTTGGACTTTATCTCCTTTCTGTTAAGTGTGTGTTGATGCCCCCCCATCAGTCCCCCTGTAGTGTCTTATGGGAACATATGGACAAGCTCAACAGCTGTGGGGTTCCGCCCTACTGCTCCTTTGAGATTAATTATTGCTTGGTACCAATGTATCCCTTCCCATGGAAGTTGCCATGGAAACCCTTCTCACCAGTTTAAGAGTGCTGGTTTTGGTTGGGAAATTGTGTAAATGTTTTTATACTATTAGTGTTTATACTATTCATTTTTCACTAAGCATCTTAGTACTATTAATGATTGATAACTGAAGATTTTTTAAACTATAATCAGAAAAATTCCGTTCTGTCTCTCTGTTGTAAAATCTAATATGGTAGCTGTGTTTTTTTAGAACATGTTAACTGGTTTCTAGCTGGTTGGAGATGGTTATTAGCTGGTCCAAGCTGGTTTTTGGAACATGCTGGGTGGTCAACCAACCAATAACAGCTAAGGACCAGTTTAGACCAGCTAGAAACTAGCTAGTAGCTACCATGTTTAAAAAAAAATTTTTTTAAAAACTAGTTTAAGCTGGATATTACAACAGTAAACTGCTTTCATAAAATTATAACAGGAACAATTCTTTGCAGAAGTGAAACTTGCGTCAGCATAGCATGATGGTCACATTTGTCTGAGACAGTCTTATTGTAATAGTATAGAGATACTATTGTAGTTTTTAGTAATATTTTTAATTCGTTTTTTGTTTTTAGTCATTTTAGTTTTAGTAATTTTTCCATTTTTCTTAGTTTTTTTTTTTAATTCATTTGATTTCAGTTTTAGTTATTTTAGTACTCCTAATCATTACTGATCACCACTGTATATATATGTATGTATGTATGTACCAGGAGCTCCTAAAAAAACACACACACACTTGACGAATAAAGCTAATTCTGATCTGATTCTGATTAAACTAAACGACAATGAGAATTTTCTTTTAATTTATTTCAGTTAACGTTTGTTTTAAATTAAAAAAAAAAAAAAATTTTATGGTTTCAACTATAATAACCCTTGTCTGAGATAAAGCACTCCTGGGGGACATCCTACAGCTACAGGCTCTGTGATTAGGAAGAGCCTGGTAACGCCTTCTCACTTCTGTGTGGGGTGTGAGGAATGCATTGACACCTCTTGACACAGTCCTAACTAGGTGAAACGTTCCTGCCATGGCAACACACCCTATTTGGCTCATATATAGCCAGTCCGTGGCTTCTACTGTCACTTGTCTGTCAGTCTTCTTACGTTTCAAGCCACATGCGGTTTGGCGCACACAGCACCTGCTGAGTTATGTTGTGTTCTTATAGCTAGTATAGCTAGTACATGTGTACAAGTGGGGTTTTTCTTGTTGCTTGCTTTATTTCAGTGTAAATGTGTAAACCACACAAGGACGGTGGTCATAATTACTAATTTAAATTATTATTAATATTGCAAAAAAATGATATTCGATTTCATTTTCATGTAATATATAATTAATTTATATAGATTTTTTCATATCTAGGTTGGTTTGAATACAAGAATAATTATCAATAATCAATTTAGAGATATAATAATATTCATGTTGAGTGAATTTAATGTGATAGACTGATATGTCAATAAGGCATATTGCTCTGATAAACAATTCTGGTTAATTTACCCATGTGATTTTAAGTATTTTTAGTGAAATGTAAGATTTTGTAAATGAAGCGTATGTAATTTAATGAGACAGACAAAATGTTCTACATTTTGCAGTTAAGATATGAACACTCAGAATTCAGGGATGTTAAATGAGGATCACTTTAATTGCACAAGTGGTTGTGTCTCAAGTACATCAGAGATTAGCCGGTCCTGAGCTTACAAACACCCATTTACAGGGTTCTGCTCTCCGCACTGCAAACTGACCCCCATTTACAATTAGCTGCAGAAATGTGAAATAATGTACACAGAGATTTACAGTTGTCCATATAAATGTGATTAGCAAGAGCAGAAAAGACATTTGAGTATCTGAGTTGTTTACCAGCAGCTTGTAACTAACTGTCCATCTGAGAGATTGTGTTTGTGAGGATAATGGAATAGAAAAAATCCAAAAACATTCAGGTTTTCTTCTGTATTAATGTGCAGGTCTCTAACATGAACCTTCAAATAGCCAGACTCTGTCATATGAAGCAGGCAAAATCAATTGTTTGTTCCTTTCTGATTGCATAAGACAGTCTAGCACTGACGCACTAGCTCACAAATACAACATTACTAGTCTGACCACAATAACACAGTCAAAAGCTAAATGAGAGATTTTCCTCTTCATTCAAATTCACATTTTATCAAAAGGTCTGCAGAAGTTCAGAAAAATAGCAACAACAGGTGAACAATCTTATGGCATACATATAGTTCAAAAAAGCATTAAGGAAACATCAGCTCTAAGCAGTCACATGGTTTGTGATGTCAACTTAAAGTAAACGTGTCATAAATGACTAATGTATGACTATCAAAGTACTGGAATAATTTGGCTCTGTTTCTGTTATTCTATGTGATAGGAAAGATGTCAGGATTGGTTTTGATGTAATCTAATATGACCCTAATATGATCCTGGCTACCTGACAGATGCTCGGGTAATTGGATTCACCTTGCGCTGGCACTGTCAGAAAAAATCAGATCATAACACAGCCAGCTGACCAAACAAAACCAGTTTGTCTGATTAAACCTGAAAAGATCGCACAACATTGCTCTGTTTGAGATAAGAGTTGTATGAGGTACAGAAAACCTTTGGCATCTGCGTGGCGATAATATGATAAGAATATAACTTAAAATGTGAGGGGTAGTGAATAAAAACATTTATTATCTGTACTTTAAAAAAAAAAAAAGCTAAGGACTGCCATAGGCTTTGTGCTTTATTACCTTTGGAAGCGAAAATTTACAGTTATTTTTAAATGACAAGATTCCAGAAGCAAGGAATGTCCGGTTGAGTTGCGTTTCCAGGGAAGTGGTTTTCTAAGTCAAACGTTTAAAAAGCAAAAACTCTCCTCAAAGTCTTTCTCTACAAAAAAGCACTTTACAATAAAATGTACAAAAAATATAACACTGTTTATAATCAAGTCTTCGTAACAGAACAGGTTGACCTGTACCCATAGAATTGTGCAAACACATTATTTAGCTACTAACTGTAAAACAAGGTGTTTTATACTGGCAAGACATACCATTTGGTCGTTTAACGCTATACTGTACTGCACACTGCCAGTAAATCCTGATACCTGTGGATTATTTCAAGCTTATATGTGGGGGAATCTCACTAAACCTGTCTGGGTCACATTTTACACCAAAATTCAGAAAAAATAAATATTAGAAATTATATATTGCATAAAGAAAATGAATTATACAGGACTGTTATTTTTTCCTTGTTGACTTTTTTTTCTTTTTTTATGACAGTTATGCACTGGTAATTTATTATATTCAGATTTTTATAGTAAAGTAGTACAATACAATTCTATTTAGTAGTACAATAAAATACTTTTTTAACATTTTGTATCAGCATAAATTGAATACGGTAATGAGAACTGGATGGGGAAATGTGTTTAATTGTCATAAAATTTTTATTATTTTCTAAATTAAATTAGAAAATAAGTTAATAAGAAAATAATAAATTTACTTTAAGCAAAACACAATTTCTTCTTTCTCTCAAAAAATTTTTGGGGTGAAATATGTTCATGTTCTTGACCGGTTTCGTGAGTTTCACCCATGCAATCTTGCATAGTTCCCCAGAGACAAAATTCCTGCAAAGCAAAGCGCAAGCAAAATAAAATCCTGCTTTAAAAGCTTCTTTTGAGGTGCAGGCAACTTGTAGGCAAAAATTTTGGACAATTAAAATATACAAGCATTCAGAGTCTTTGAAGAGTTTGAAATGCAGTTTGCATGTGCCCTTTTGAAAAATACATTAAGGCAGCTTTTGATTTTGAGAGATACCAACATTTTCGGAAATACCACTTAGGTGTAAAGATTTGGAGCTACACGACCCATGTTTCCCTGCCTACAGTAGATTGTCTGTTCTGCCTCTTAGGTTTGAAAAGATAGCTTGCCAGTGTCACTCTCGTTTTACAGCATTCTCCATAGTGCAAATGTGTAATTATTATTAATAGTTTCCTTTACTGCATGGAGTCTCGTCTTTAATGGCAGCTGTTTCGTCATCCACTTTCCACAGCAACACTGGCACCAGACGTCATATGTGTTCATGTTCATGGCTTTGTTCACAAGTAGAGCCCATCTGACGGGATACAGAGCGCTGCCGGACAAAGACCACGCTCTACTATCCATGATCGTTCCGCCAATCGCCTTTGGCTGCACCCTGATCGCATCTTATTATAAGCTTGTTTTGTGTTAACAGCAGAGCAAGTGTGCTGGGAATTATTATTATTATTATTACGTACAAAAATGACCCAGGGAATAAAATAGACCTAGGGGTCAGCGACCATTTTGAAACTTAGCTCTTCCAGTGTATAATGAAACAGAGGGAAAACATTCACATTGTGATAGGCTGATGATGACAACAACATCACCACCGTCTGGTGTTTCTCACCCTGTCTTACCCTGATGGGCCGCTCAATGACTCGGTGCTTTTACTGTCCCTGTCCACATCACTGTGAAAATTGATACCGGAGGGTACAACAACTTGTGGTTGGTAAAACCACCAGGACCTCGTATTTCTGCTCTGATGCTGATATTAGGGAGTGGAAGAAACTAGATTTGCTCTTTGACAATCCATACATACACGTATAGCTCATGTTATTCATTTTTTGTTGATTTCAGCAATGCTAAAGCAGTCAACACGAAGAGTCCATTGAAAAATGATGCCATGGAGGACTTTCTGTATTCTCACATCATGCTTTTCCGGTGATTTGCTTGTTGTGGGCTGTTTAGTTTGCCATTCTGTGGAGGACTGAGTGTGAAAGAAGTGGCGGAGTCAAGCTGCTTGTATAAAGCTCTGAGTTCTTTTACTTCCTCCAGCACGTCACGAGCCTGTCCCCAAGTGGACGCCGCCTCTTCCAGAAGCCTCTCTGCCTCCATCCGCTGACCCTCCGGGCTGGAGCTCTTCCCAGCCGGCGAGCCCTTCTCCTTGCCCTGCGCCCGTACCTCTGTCAGCAGTTCTTGAGTTCTTTCTAGCTTCTGGGTGATGAGGTCCTGTAGCTGGCTGATGGGCTGCACGGGCGCTGAAGTTGAGCAGTGAGGGAGGGCTCGTGTCTCACAGTGTGTGAGGATCTCATCCATGGAAGCACAGCGGTTCTTGTAAGATGTGGGTATTTTTTTGCGGAGCTGCGGTGTCCTATGGTTCTCCAACCAGTCGAAGGCACTCTCGCTTTTCCGCGGCAGACTCTGGGACTTTCCAGAGGTCTCGTTGAGAGTTGAGAGCTTTGAGGTGTCCGTGATGGAGTGCTGGGAATCTGGGGTGTGCTGAGAAGCAGCTTTATCGAGGGTATCCTCATGAGAGTCCTGACCCTGTGCGGAGGGGACGTCTTCTTCCTGGATGAGGTCAAGTGTCAGCATGCCATCCGAGTTTGTGGTAGAAGCCTGAAAAGTGTGAGGAGGTTTTAGACCAAAGTCTTTCTGCAGGGTAAATGTCTTAACTTTTATAAAGAATATCTCTTTGGATTTGAGACTTTAGTCTTTGCAAATTTACAGATCTTCTTTATGCACCAAGAGCTTGTAACACTCCAAAGAGAAAGGAAAAAATGAAATCGCATCATATGACCCCTTTAAAGTGTGCTTTTTAAAAAAATAAAAATAAAAAAAAACGGGCTCAACAATAAGTATGTAAAATTATCCACCTGACCAACATAGATGAGGTAACTAAAATTTCAACACTGAATTGTCATGGTAGCATTATTAAAAATGGGTTTAAAAATTACAAACTTGAGTAGTGGGCTTGCCTGACCTGGAAAGAAGAAAAACCCTTATTGTTGAGCCCTAAATTGTCTTAAAACGAAAAGTATGAAGAAGAAAGTATTTTATCAGTAAAACTGATAAACTACACCTTAAAGGACTGTTTCATATGTATCGTTCCAGCCTTTTCTCAAAATGACATTCTCATTAAATGAGATGATATTCAGAGCAAATGGACTGCTTACCACAGCCATGAGGTGCCCGCGGGTGGGCAGACGGCGAGTGTGGGGTATCTTAGCTCTGTCACGCGTCGGATGGGCCAACAAGCTGTCCTCTTCCACTGTCACCTAAAGGGGTCGGACAAAGAGCGCTGGAATGAAGCCCAACTGAACAAATCAGTAACATGGAAACTATAGCAGCAGCTACATGTTTCACTCAAGCCTGCAGGAGGAGAGCTGGTATATTGATTGACTAATTGATGGGTCTGTTTATTATTAGTATGTGATGTACAAATAATGACACAAGCAATTCGGCAGAGTGGATGAATGTTTGAGTTCTGGGTTGTACAAGGAGGAGGGAATAATCTGAGAATTTATTAAACTGAATCAAGTGTGTCAGTACAGCCTGTTGTTTACGAGAAAATATATGCTGTAAATGCTACAATCCTAGACTTTGTGTTCTGAGATGGCTTTTGTTTGTTGGCCAGGAGTGTATGGCTATTCTTACTGTGTTTGATCAGGGTTTATGGACTAAAGGAGGGGTGGTAAACAACAAAACAAAATATTGGTTTAGAAGATTACTTTCTATATTTTTTGACAAATTGATTTAACTTTGTATGAAATAAAGTTTATAGAGCTTTTAACATATAATTTATTAATGGTGTTTGCTGAGGCAATCTGTTCTAATCTCTTGATTCTAAGTATTAAAATTTAATATGTTACTCATATTGCTTTGTTTGTGCTACAGTCAGGAATGATCAACTACTAAGAAAGCAGCTAGTTAAAGGGTTAGTTCACCCAAAAATGAAAATTCTGTCATTAATTACTCACCCTCGTGTTGTTCGAAACCCGTAAGACCTTCGTTCATCTTCTGAACACAATTTAAGATATTTTTGATGAAATCTGAGGGCTCTCTGACCCTCCCATAGACAGCAAGGTAACTACCGCGTTCAAGGTTCAGAAAAGTACCAAGATGATCGACAAAGTAGTCCGTGCGACCTCAGTGGACCTAAAGTTACGAAGCTACGAGAATACTTTTTTGCGCAAAAAACAAAAATAATGACTTTATTCCACATTTTCGTCTCTACTGCGTCACTTGTGGACGCACGACAGTATCATGACGCGAGCGTGTGGCGGTGCCGGCGCTGACCCAGATCCGGCGTAATGACATCATCACGCCGGATCAGAGAGCCCTCAGATTTCATCAAAAATATCTTAAATTGTGTTCCGAAGATGAACAAAGGTCTTACGGGTTTGGAACAACACGAGGGTGAGTAATTAATGACAGAATTTTCATTTTTGGGTGAACTAACCCTTTAACCTTTAGAACACTATACCAACCGTCTAGCAACACCATGATGACTGCTTCCTGTACCCTACCACTACCCTACTTGTGGTGGAGAGTTTCACACAAGTAAGCTGAGAATATGTAAAAATCTAGTATGCATTTGTGCATGGTGTTGTTTGTGGCTAGTGAATGCATATATTTTCAGTTTTTAGTCACTAAACCTGCCTACACATTTCTGATACTTGTAACATGCAGCAGTGCTTGGCAACAGATAAGGAGCACATTGACAAACTATAATTTGCAAAACCAAACCATGCAGATCAGAAAAAGAATATGGCCCATATTGATTCTTAAAATGCCAAGATCGTTCGCTCTTTTAATCTGTGTTTTCCTTTGATGCCTGGAAAATTGTGCAAAAGAACTGTAGCACGCCTATTGTCTTTATAGATGTTGGTGAGTCAGTGGCGAATCTTGGTGTGCAACTTGTTTCTCTGTCACTTCCACAACCGTTCAAAATAATTGAAGCATGCCTGTTGACATTAGTGAAATAATCCCAAATTAATCATTATAGAATCAACATAGAATATAGAATAACATTTTCTTCAGCACTATTGAACATACTGTATTTCTATCCCTCACAGCCTCATTTTCATTCCTGTCAGAACTGAAATATGCCGCTTCCCTGACTAAGGTCTAGTGGAATTGAATTGACTTTGAATCAATACCTCGCCTTGAAAAAAAAATGCAAATGCAAAAACCTTTTTATGGTTATTTGTTCTTCTTTAGCCATATTTATTTAATGATTTGATCCATATTTGAAGACTAAGTTTTATCATTTGTTAATATTTAATATTTGTAAATAAACTAGTGTCTTCAATAGCATTTTAGGTTTTGTCATAGTATTGAGAATTGTGAAACTGTACAAGTATTTGTATGAACTACTGAAATGCTGGCATCGTGACAACCGTAGAAAGAACAATGTGACAGTACCATTCTCTCATTTTAAATTGATATACTGAATAGCTATAACAACAGTCTAGTAAGCTTCAATAGAAGATTTCACAACATAACTCGTCTGTTTCCTCTCCTGTTGAGTGGTATGAGCGATCTTGCCTCTTTAACTAGATGTAGGGTATGAATCACACCACAATGACATGTGAAAAGGAAAGCACATGGTGTCTCTGGTTTATGTAAATAAATATCAAGTACATTGGGTGTGCTGTGTCATAATCAGCCTGCTTGAAATGACTGTGTGTATGTTCACGGTTCCAAACAATGGCCTGGTCCCCACGACATGTCAAGTGTTGATCTGGAGGACTCAGACAGCATGGATGGTTAGGTTAGGCCAGATTAAATCTTGTTCGTTATCAGAAGCTGAAGGTGTAGATAGGCTCTGATCTGGCTGCTTTAATGCTGAAAGTCGTGACTGCCATCTATTTTTGGTGGAGTGATTCATTTTCTCCCACTGTGTGCCGAGCGTGATTATAGACCCGCTTTTAAATTGAGCAAATCCCTTCGCAAACAAACTGTGAAAAGATCAGGGAATGAGAGGGCAGGAAATTTGTGATTAGAAGTTTTTATAAAAGTGGCTTCTCCAAAGACCTGCAAATGACAGTCTGTGTTCGGTTTTTTACATTTCACATTTTTTGGAAGAAATTGGAGTGGTGCTTGCCTATGCTAATCACTGCTGGGATGTTGTGGGAGGTTGTCTGAGCATTGTTATGCAGTTGCTAAGTTTCCAATTTTTAAATGTTGCTATGCGGTTTCTAGGATGGTTGCTAGGTGAATGCACACTGGCCCAAGTCAGAAAACCCCTCCAACCAACATGCTAGGATGTTGTGTGGTTTCCTGTGCATTGCTGTGTGGTTGACAAGGTATTTAGAGTGCTTTTAACAGATTACAATGTGTTTGCTAAGATGATTTGACCCTACATTCAGAAACACTTAATGGAAGTGTCCAAAATATGATTGCCTGGTCAATACATTGCTACCTTGCAGTCTGGTTGTAAATAATTAATAGCAAGCAGCACTGGTATGCAAAAATATGGAAATGTCTAGCTTACCTCATCCAATATGTGATTCTTGGCCCTGGTGATGGCTGCATTTAAAGCATTGATCCATGACTCCTTCTCTTCTGGACTGACAGCCAAAAACACCAGATTTGGGACCTACATGTGGCAGATGAGAGAAAATGTAATATCGTGTGCTGTTTGAAACGTTCATTTATCCAAGTACAACCATATAAGCCAGTGCAGGTTATATAGAGCGCAAACAGTCTAATGTATGACCAGTGTTGCCCTGAACCCTGCTGGCTTTTCATTTTACGCCTACACACGTGGTGAAAATTCCTTCAGTCTTGTTCTAGGCGGACACAAACATGTAGTGAGCCAAGCATAAATGAGCAGGTACAGCCATATGGCTCAGTCTATGGACAACTGATGCAGCAACAGAGTGAGGCAGAAACCACCATATTAGGCAAGAACACTGCAAGCCTTCCAAACACAGTCTGCTGGAGCCCTTCTGTTGATGCTGCAGCTGTGTAGATAAGACTCTGCTATGCGCCCTATGCTACGTATTTGTACTGTTGTTGACGAATCACTTTGACCATTAAAGGGGAAATATCGTGGGAAACAGAAAAACGCCTTGTCAGTCGAATTACTGCAGTCTGTATTTAACTATTTGGGCTCAAAGCTATTTATTTTTAAAGACATTAATACTTTTATTCAGTAAGAATGCATTCAGTTGATCAAAAGTGACAGCAAATACACTTGTAACATTTATATAAATTTTTTTCAACTTTCTATTCATCAAAGAATTCTGGAAAAACAAATCATGGTTTCCAGTAGGGCTGTGTATCACCAGCAAAGTCACGATACGATACGTATCACGATACAGAGGCCACGATACGATACGTATCACGATACAGGACTGCACTGAAATTCACCTCAGCAGAATTGAGAAAAACACAGATTAAACCTTGTTGTAGCCTATATATGCTCTATTCATTCTTTTTTAGAAACCTCGCACTTTTCTACTCCATTTTAAACGTTGTAAAATTATAAACAAATTAAGCGCGGTCCACTGCTGCACACGTGCCACAATATCGATACAGGGCCAGCTGTATCGATACTCGTATCGTCAAATCTCTGTAACGATACATCGTCGTATCGATATTTTGAACACCGCACTAGTTTCCAGTCCACAAAAAAACTGTTTTCAACATTGATAATAATAAGAAATGTTTCTTGAACGCCAAATCAGCATATTAGACTCATTTTGGAAGGATCATGTGAAACTGAAGACTGGAGTTTTGTCCGGTGGAAAACTTGTACATGCTGGTGTGTGGTTGCTGAGGCATTGTGAGATTTTGAAGGTGTTCAAAATGTTTTTAGTGTGTTGCTAAGAGTTTTGGGTTGCTAGGGTGTTTGGTTGGTTGCTAGGTGAAATGCTTACAACAGCAAAACTAGCTTTGTTAATTCAGTTTGGTGTCGGGAGGGCAGAAAATGCCATTTAAAACAAATTGGGTGCAAGAAAACTTGACTAGCTTCACAGGTGGATCTCAAGGGGAAAATATAATGCTACAAATATGTAGAATATGGTTTCTGTAAGGCTTTTGGATTCTTTGGTAATTAAAATTAGGTGCTAACTCGTTACTTAGGGAAGCGTGTTTTTAAAGGTGCAAAAAAGAGGCAGGCAAGAGAAAAGCAGAAAGATGGTGATTTTCATGAGGTCATGTATTATGGTGGCTCCCCTGTTGAGCTGCATGTGGAACAGCTGTTGTATGTGGGGCAGAGGGACTTGTTAACCATGTAGTGCTGTGTTTCTGTGGGTTTGGGAGGGAGTGGCTGCTGCTGGATTTTCCTAAAACCCTCCATGTTTGTTTCCTGGGGATTAACCCCTTGTCTCAGCGTTGGATTTTAAAGGATTGGTCAGACGTAACCCCTAATGTTTCGTCAGAAAGCCTAAAAATGTGCTGTAGAGTCTAGACAACCAGAAAAGCTTTAAATCTTCATATAACTAATGCAGACTTCTAAAAAGGACTGATACTGTATTAAAAATTGCATTTCTGGAGAGGTGACAATAAAATTTTAAAATGTTTCATTTTCCACCAAATGGAATGGCAAAAATGATTTGTTTCTCTTTTCAGATTCCCCCATACTCGCACAATAAGTTGAGCCAGGAGATCAGAATAATTGATTCAGAACTGAACTGAAAATGCCTTGTAAATTCTTGAATTTGTACTGATTTTTAATTGAGGTGGCAAACAGAATGCTGAAATGCAATTCGAATTTTATGTAAGGAAACAGAGTTAAAATGAGTTGAATTTTTTTATTTGTATTTTTTTAAAATAGAAAAGCAAAGTTTGTCTTGACTTTGAATGCTGGCTTTGAACAAAAATCAAGCTCTGAAAAAGTTCAAGAAGCCTTAAAGTTTGTAGGTTTATGGATGGAAATAGAGATATTTAACCTATAGTCTCTGCATTAATTGGAGACAGTATTAACATAGGGGGGGGGAAACAGAAAAAAAATCTAATACTTCGCCTTTAAGAAACAAGGAGCCTTAACACAATTGTTAAGATGTACTATTTGTCTTGGTCTAAAGGATCAAGGAAGTCAAGTCAAGATGGCGCCGATGATGGCTGCCTCCGTGGCATGCTCTGCAGTTGTAATATACCTGTACATACAATTGTCAATTTGTATATTGTATTCCTTATTTACTTGTTCTATATTTTATTTTATTTTTATTTTTTTATTTGTATTTATTTTTTTATTTATTTATTGTTAGTTTTTGTTCTGTCACTGTCATTCTGTTGCACTGTGGAAGCTTCTGTCACGAAAACAAATTCCTTGTATGTGTAAACATACCTGGCAATAAAGCTCATTCTGATAAAGGATGAAGGATATTCGTGGCGGCCTGTGGTGTGCTAGTGAAAGCAATAAGCTAAGCCATTCTTACTGAAAGCCAATTACTCAGGATAGGATGTCTACAGAGGTCGGTCCAAGTTTGTGCTTAGAGACCGGCGTGCCAACTATGCTGGAGTACGATTTATTGTTTAATATCGTCTTAGACTTGAGACCTAATGGCTGTGTTCACACAGTCAGTGTTTGGTATTGAAAACAGTGTTTACAAACAGGTGTGACTCTTGAATTGTCCTGTTCAGATTACAGAAGCAGTTTGAATAATGTCTGTATGAACAAATAACCTGTCAAGACCCCTTTTTTATTCCTGTTTAATTTCCTTTTGCTCTAATATGTTTGAATGTATGAAGCGACACAGATCTTTGAGTTGTGCAACAGGTGATCACTGTCTTACAGCATGACTGCAAACTGACTAATGAACCAGCCCAGCAGTGCTCTAGTGCTGAGACCTAAAGCCATTAGCTATTATCCTCTGCTGTGAAACCCAACTTCCTGTAGAGACTGACCGTGTTGCCTGGCTGCCGTGAACGCAGAAGTGTGAACTTGCTGTGATTCTTTTTGCTCCTGCTTTTGGCCTTGCGAAGTTCTTCAGACCTCTCGTAGTCGGTGAGATCCACCACCTCCTGGATTTTCTTCTCATCTTTGACCTGTAGAAAGTACAGATTTGGTTTTATTACTGTGCTTTAAATTTGTTTAAAATGTATTACATTTCAATATTTATGTATATGTTCTGAAATAACTTAAAAGGGTGATTTTAGTAGTTTTAAAATGTTTCATGTAATGACTAAAAATATTGATTAATACTAGTAATAGTTTATTTTTTATTTAATTAATCATCATAATAGTTGTTGTTGTTGTTATTATTATTATTAAAATCATTATAATAATAATAATAATAATAATACAATCATAATTGTACATTTTGAAAACCGACTCTGATCCAAAACCGGTTTCATAAGTCATTAAGAAATCAATATAAATAAATATATAATATAAATATATAATTTGCTTAATTATTCCAAACAAAGGCTAATTTAAAATGAGCGTTTTTACTGCCCAGTGTGTCCAGAATTTTTCATTTCAGCCAAGAATTTTCATTTTGGTGCATCACTACTCAAAAGGTGTATTTTTTTGTTTTTTTTAAGGAAACCAAAAACAGCACAGCATTTTAAAGGTGTATGATGTTTGAGGTCAGTTTTTGGTTTAGTCTAGTTCAGTGGTTCCCAACCCT
>NW_015625587.1:1863995-1877646 GCF_001515625.1 Sinocyclocheilus rhinocerous | reverse complement strand
GCAGAGTTTAGCTCCAACCCCAATTAGACACACCTGAACCAGCTAATCAAGCTCTTATAGGCATATTAGAAACTTCCCAGCAGGTGTGTTAAGGCAAGTTGGAGCTAAACTCTGCAGGACACCGGGCCTCCAGGACCAAGTTTGGGCACCTGAATGGCCAATGATATTAACTTTTAACCAAGACAGCTCCAGAACATCACTGGTCCAAACATGGCAGAAGAGAACCTTTTAACCCAGATTCACAGTGAACACCATGGTCTGATTTGCTATCACCTGCAAATCAGAACGTTCTCATTAAGTCACAATCAATTTCCATTAGCGCTCTACTAAAGACAAAAAAGCTGTCTATGCACGCAAGCACACATCTGGTTGTGTTCTGTACTACAGAGCCGCTCTACAGTGCAGTACTTAAGAGATTGGCATCACACCCAGTGCACTATTGGGTGTCACAACAGGGAATGGCTGTACAAATAGTACATCTACTGTTCCAGCAGTACAAAGGCAGCAATTAACTGGCAATCTGATCCAATCCTTTTTTCCAGGAGAGGACAGTCGGGACACAGTACACCGTATTTGCACTCAATACCGGACATTAAGAACTCCTCAATACAATTAGATTCAACAAAATAATGAAGTATGCTGTTATGACTTATAATGCACTATATAATGAATGAAAATGAGGCACTAAAGTAAGGTAAAAAATCATCTGAATTTAAAAAAAAAAAAGTGTGTGATTACACATTTGGATATTTATTTCACCGGCATTACTTGTAAAATGACCCTGATATAGGCTATCTGACAACAAATCTGGCACAGTTAAAGTAATCTGTAATCTGAGAACATACAGAAAAAATACTTCAGTGGTTAAATTCATTGAATGAATGTGAACTACACCACTACTTTTGTAGTTATGCTCTTTGCTCCTTTAAACTGAGTAGGTGCAGTCTAATTAAGTGGTTGTATGAATCTGACAACATGTGCTCTATTTCGGATTTCAAACACTCAAACTGAAAATCATTTATTGCTTTTCTATAGTATTAAGCCTCAAATGTTAACTATACATTAGGGCTGGACAATAATTCAATATCAATATGTATCGCGATATAATTTTTTTCAATAACGGTGATATGATTTTTAAACACATTTCCGATATTTCGATATACATTACCATTGATTATTTGCTGATTATCAATATTTAAAACAGTTGAGTACAAGATCCAAAGATCAGCATTTATCTGAAATAAAAAGCTTTTGTAACATTATACACTATTCCATTCAGTATAATTTTTATTATTTTTTGGGGAAAGAAATTATAGAAATTATACTTTTATTTAGCAAGGATGCTTAAAATTGATCAAAAGTGATGATAAAGGCATTTATAATGTTACAAAAGATTTCTATTTCAGATAAATAGTGTTCATATCGATATTGGAATTATATCGTATCGACCGAAATTTTGGCCATATCGTCCAGCCCTAATATACATTGGATTGGTTTCTTCTTTAAAAAATAATTTTAAAAAAGTAAAAATATGCATGGTATAATAATGTTATACTAAAACTAAAATTAAAACAATGGAAAAACCCTTAAGATAACTTAAGAAAAAATTAAAACAATGGAAAAACCCTTAAGATAACTTAAGAAAAAACAAGCACTCAGAATAACATAAATGGACGATGAATTACAGCTTTGAACAATTAAATAATTGTGGCATCCATAATTGTAATTTGATTAACTGTGCAGCCCTACATTTTACTGTATTATAACTTTGCACAATCACATGTTTATTTTTTCCTAAACATTTAGTTTAATTTATTTCTTCTGACCACAACCGACCTGCAGCCATGTTTGTGTCGTGACCCATAAGTTAAGAACCACTGTTGTAGAGTTTATAATTTCAGTTCAACAAGCTTCTCATTTTGAGCTTCCTGATGCTATTTTGTTGTTCCAGAATAAAACCAGCCTGCAACTTGCTGGAATTTCTCCCTGCCGTCCTTTCAAATTCTTTCAAACAACTTGCAATTGCAGTAATAATCATCTGACACCGTGTGACCAAGATCCCTTTTGATACTTTGCGGAACAGAAGAAAACACCTAAAGAAACCAGATGGAGTAGAAATGGTTTGATGACTATGCAAGGCACGACAACCTCTGCTGATCTCGTTTTCCAGCAAGTGAGTCAGAGCTGTGCCAGGCCCTGACGTGTGAAATGATTCATCCGTCGATTTCATTTGCTCTACTTGTGTTAATGTAGGTGGACGACTGCACCCCATCATCCTAGAGAATGATGCCGGCAATTGTAAAAAGAAAAATTCACACGTCTTTCCTTGAGTATTTGTACATGTATGACATATAATATATACAATAACATCTTTCCTTGAGTATTTGTACATGTATGACATATAATATATACAATAACATCTTTCCTTGAGTATTTGTACATGTATGACATATAATATATACAATAAAGTGTAGACATGTTACTTTTACTGCACTGCATGATCTCATTTTATGACGTTTTCCATTTGCACCAGTTCACAACGCTAGAATCATTCAGCACATCTGACATCTGCAGATCTCTTTTTTGAGAAATGCTATACATATGTACTAATATGACAAGTAAACTGGAGTGAGATAAATGGCATGCATGAACTAATTCAAGTACTTGGCTGATTATGATGTGAAAAGTTAAGGTGAAATGTTGAATCTGGCAAAAGCTTTCCAATTATTTTCAATCATTTTCCCAAAACTACTTCATTAGCATCCCTAACCAAGCACAATTTTACAGAAAATTTAGTTGATTGCTTGGTTTCTGTTAGAGTAGCCCCGCCCACTGAGAAATCTCATTGGTCCAAAATTGCATCCTGCATAACTTGATTGGCTGTTGTTGTGCTATGTTTTTTTTTTTTTTGCTTTCATGACAGACATTATTTCACACTAGATCCAAATGCAATCAAAGACAGTGACAGCATTTGAAAAACAGTATGTGAGCAGAGTAGTGTGTCCGAATTGACAGTATTCATAAAAACAGTAGGCAAAAAGTCCTACTGACCTACTATTTCTGGAAAGATTCTGAATGTACATCCAATGGACACTATACTATCCCACGAGGCCAAGTGGAAAGGAGTTGTGAATGGCAATGAAGAGACGCAACCGATTCTGGCAGTGACAACATGACAAATGTACTATGTGTTGTACTACTACCACATTAATACTGTATAGAACATACTTTTTTAACAGTCGCTTATTCAAAAGAAGTACCAACTGCAGCCAGTATGTATGATCATGTAACCTGATTGACAATGCTGTTTCCGTTTAGGGTGGATACTGATTGTGAATCGCCCAAATGGAAGGACTATGATTTCAATGCTGTTTCAGTGGCATCATTTTAGAAAGGCAAACCAGATGAGCAAAGGGGAAAAGAACATCGTAAAGAGGAAGTATCGAGCATAGAACAAGTTGTGGCCATTAGACCAATGTCTACCTTCTCACATATGACTCCAAAAAGCAGAAGAGCTATATAAGATACTTTCAAAGTAGATGAAGACCACAGCTTCCTTATTTGGGCTTGAGAGGGCAAGAAGACGACACAGACAGACAGCTCTTATCTTCTTCTACTTTCATGTTGAAGTTCTGGTAGATGCCATTTAGGGTAACTAAGCGGAACAAAAAAAGACAGGAAACTACGCCTAATTAAATTTAGATTCAAGCATTCGTGAGAGAGCAATGTACCAGAATAAGTGTGTGAATGTGAAGACAGTCCTGGGTGAGTGGGAAAAAGTTTTCCTACTATCTGTGGACTCTCCCTACATCTGCCACATCGGCGGCCAGGAATCTGACCCCGAAAAACACTCGCATGACATCTGCTCCTGTGAGCTGTTCTGGAAGTTTTTTCTAGAACACATTCTCAGCTTACTGCCATCCTTCAGTCTACTATCATCTGACTCAATTATGTCAATTTGATTTAAGTGGAATCACATACAATGAATGGCCAGTGGGTTATTAGTGGTGCTTGCTCTTGCCATTGCTGATAATTTAGCCCTTAACCCTGCAGACAGCTCAAACTTTCCAAAGCAACTTATACCTGGTAGATGATTAAATGTGCCAAAAAACTAAATAAGTTTACATTAAAAATGGGACCTGAGCAATGTGAAGAGAATTTAGAGACTATAGTTTGCCCAAAGTGGTGTGAAATGAAAATTCACCCTATCTATTTTTTTTAGCACAGGTTATTGATCTTCTTGTCACCAATTCAGCAGTGCATGTATTTTTACATAATTCTTAATCAAAATGTCACAACTTGATCTTCCAGTGAAACAACAGACTTCTCTTTGTTGATTGTAACCACTTACAGCTCCCTAGTAGCATGGCAGTTAGTTGCACAGGCAAGTATCACTGATATTTTCTTCATAAAATAAATCAAAAATCATCCCCCCCCTAATAATTTTCTTTATTAAAGATGCATGGTAAACCATAGTTACTAAAGTTACTGTAAAACTATTCTTTATTGGTGTGGAATCTTTTGTCAGTTTCATTTATTTTTGTTGAGGTAGTAATTTTGCTGTAGCTAACTATGGTATTTTTGGCAAAAACTACAGTTACCATAGAACATTTCTGAAAGTAGTCTACAATTAATCCTTTTTGATACTTTTCTGGCACTGTTGAAGCTTGAAAGCCTTAGTTCCTATTCACTAAAAATGCAGTCACCACAATTTTTCAAATATTCTCCTTTTGTGTTTCTGCAGAAAAAAAGTCATGTGCGTTTGGAACAATATCAAGGGGAGTTAATGATGACAGCATTTTCATTTTTGGGTGAACTGTCCCTTTAATTCCTAGAAGACTGTATAAAAAATATTTTACAAAAGAATCTGTAAAGTTTAAGACCAGATACCTGATGGTATATACTGCATGTTGTAGAACTACATTTAACCCCTCAAGCTAGGATCTTCAGACTGCTATGTAAATATGGGGATTGGAAATACACCATTTTGGCATTCATCTATTAGGAAACATGATACCAAAACAACAACATCGGATCATTAAAATCTGTTGTCTGTCTAGACAGCTGGAGAGAAACATCTAGACGACAGCATGATGAAACCTCAGTCTGTTAAGCACTAAAAGGGTCAATCCTCCCTCTGAGCTGTGAGCCAGAGCCCATATGCTGCCTCGGCATTGTTTGATCTGATGCTGAGCACAGCAAACAGTCTTCTGCGTGACCATGACTCAACCTCAATCCTGCTTTTCCTTCCCTTCGTCCTCCCACACTGCAGTAAATCAGCCTCTCTCCTGAATAAAGGCCCTTTATTTTCCTATTCCTTAATGCTTACTGAACTTGTTTAACCTCTCTTTAAACCTTCACTTCATCCAGAAGTGAAGGGAACCACAATGTCAGGCACATGCTTGACAGTATGTGTTGCATTGGACTTGGAAATGTCCGCCAAGTGAATGTTTACATGTTTATCTCATCATGTTTGGCCTTTCAGCACATCCGGCTCTAATTCCAGAACAATGTCTGCAATTGAATAAAGGTGTTAACACTGTAAGACACAGCTCTGTGTACCACAGCAAGCCTGACCTGAGCAGAGCAGGATAATAAAGGGATAGTTTATTTATTGAGTTTTTTTGTCGAAAGTCCAAACTGCAGTTTTTTTCATACAATGAAGAAGAATAATGAGTTGTATGGACTACTTTTATGTTTTATGAAGCTTTTTTTTGTCCTTTTTGGAGATTGACAGTTCCTGTTTGCCATCTACTTTCATTCTCATAAACTTCTCCTTTCCAATGAAGAAAAAGTCATGTGGGTTTTGAAAGGCACGACATGAGTAAATGATGACAGAATTTTTATTTTTGGCTTAACTACATGTCTTCTGAATTTTAATACATGTTTATCTGCATTGGAAGTGTACCCTTATATTGCAGTGTGGATTGTGCTTTCTTTTACTTTGTATAGTTTTGTTATGGTTTTCAAAGATGAGGGAATGTCACATATCCCATCTATGCCTTTACGCAACTGGAACACATTTCATACTTTTTCACACTGAAAGCAGTACTGAATATCATTGTAAGCATGTTACACAAGTAGCATCTCATCAATCAAATGAAGATGTGGAGAAAAGCATTAAGAGAAAAAAAGGTTTGTCCAAAACTAACCTCTCTTTCAGAAATGTAGAGTTGCTGTCCTTTCAGTATAACGAATCTGCTTTTCCAAATTTCCCTGAAAATTCCTTTGCCACAGAACTTGCGAATCCAGCCAGTTTTGTCGGGCTGCATGGGCTGTTGATTGGCGTCCTGAGGGCCCTGAGAAAACAAGAGACATGCCAGTGGGACCACAGGTTTCCAGTTGGTTATGATCTAATTGTCTGTGTTTCAAAGCCTAAACAGCATTTCTAGGCCTTCGTAGGTCTATGATGTGCAATATGCTGTCTAGGAAGGCAGTTCACTAGGTTTTGAGACACAATCGTAGAATGGGGGAGACTTTCTTAAAGACCATGTCTTTGTCATGTAGATCATATCACATTCCTGACACTTGCGCACTTTTCTCGCACAGCACATGCACATACACACGCCAGTGTTTCCTCAACATTGGGATCTTGCAGTCTGAATTGAGTGTGATGAGAAAAGGCTGTGTACATGCAAAATAATGGCAAGAAACAAAATTCTATTATGCTGATCTCACAGACAAGAGTGAACAATATAGTTTGTTATTCAGAAAAAGACTTTCCTCAGTTATTTATGCATGTAATCAGAATATTCTGTATGAAACATGCCAATTCTTCGCCTGCCAGTCTAGACAGGAAATATTGGGAGTGCCATTTATTATGCCTTTTATTCATTTTGGACAGTAATTTAATCAGCTCATTAATACTGCATGTTAAGTGTTCAGTTTGTAGTCCCAGAAGATAAATAGAATTTTTCATGCCTTCCCTTAAGAGTTTCCTTTTGGGTTTTTAGAATTTATGTTTTAGATGTATTAATCATTAATATTTGTTAGTAAATGTGTACATGAAATTATAGTCTGAATTAAAAGAATTTTTAAAAATTCTGTTTAATATAGTCATATGCCAGCAGTCTTATTCAGTTTTCTAGAAACTGTAATACTGGCTTCTGGTTATAGCATTCAGGTTCTGTTTATTTTTAATGTAATATTAAAATAAATCAGGGCAAACCTTTTCAGTTGTACCTTGACGTTACTCGCGTGATTAAAATAAAGTCAACATTACTCCTTTCATTATTTTGAGCCTAGTCAACTTCCAAAAAAGGCGTGCGAAATAATATCATGTCGACTTATAAATTTACAGCTAGAATAAAATAATTATAATGCGTGTTCTGCATTGGTGCATTGAAAATGTTGTTAAAGAGTGTTTTAGTAAACTGAAGTGTACTTGCTGCAGTGTTTCATACTAGTGCACAAAGGCTCGCGGCGCACCTCACTGACAATAGAGTGGACTCGATGTCTTACCCGCTTTGTTGAACTGTTCTTCTTCATGACTCAATAAAACGGGTCTTCCCGACTCTCCCTCCGTTAAATCCAGATCCTTTCGTACCACAATGTGTTGTCTACAACGAAACAAAATCCTGGAGTGAAACGCTACACTCAAAGAAAGCTCGGTGTTGAATGAGGCGCTCCCCCGTTTGTTTCTTACGCCTCCTCTTGTCTATTTACTTCCATTCAGTGTCCTCCAGATCCGCGCAGATTATCATCCAATGGTTTTTTCTTTGTGGTCACGCACACAGATCTGAGAAATGTGCTTTCTAGAGCAGCAGATAAGTCTGTGCTGGTGCCATCATCATCACCATTATCGTGTCGTATGGGTTGATCTCCTGCCCTCATGTGTGTCTCTTGTGGAGTTCTGTGTGAGCTGGAGAACTTAAGGCTGTGTGGTCCCTCTCTTTGTCCTCCACAGCTCCACCTATGGACACCACAATGATGTCACTGGAAAGGCAGGGGGGGACTTGCTGTACTGAAAGGAATGTTGCAGTATTTTGCTATCATTTTACATTGTGTAACAGTATTTGCCTGTATTATTAGCTAAAATATTATATATAGCATTATATGATCAAAAAATATGAATAATGTGCAATTAAAAATTAATTACACTAAGTACATGTAGTTAATCAACAGTGTTAAAAATTAACCTTTTTATTAAGGATCAATATTTGCCCCCTGGATTTAATTGACATAACATGGACAAAACACTGTGGTTCATGATTAAAATAAATTCTCACAGTAGGGTTGGTACACAGCAACACTGTATATTTTGATGTATGAACTGCTAGTTTTCAAGCTAGTTTTCTACTGTTTTCAGATATATTTATTTAGCAGTATCATTTAGTAGTCTACATACTGCTGTAAAATATAAATGAACTAGTTTTATAAGTCAAATACTATTTAATATGACTGAATCAACTTTACTGTATTCGGTTTAACTTGCCAGAAGTCATTTTTAATGTCAGGTGAGATAGAAAAAGCCTCTGAAGGTAACAACTGCACAATTTCTGAACTAAGCATGAACAATACTTCTACAGCATTTATTAATCTTAGTTAATGTTAATTTCAACATTTACTAATGCATTATTAAAATCAAAAGTCGTGCTTGTTAACATTAGTTAATGCACTGTGAATGAACATGAACTAACAATGAACAACTGTATTTTCATGAACTAACATTAACAAAGTTTAATAAAATACCGTAATAAATGTATAGTTCATTGTTTGTTCATGTTAGCTAATACATTAACTAACATTATGGAACCTTTTTGTAAAGTGTTACCAAAAGAACATTTTGCAGTTCCATACAGACCAACAACTCATGACAAGCAGCCCGTGTGGTGTTGAGATAATGCTCCCATAAAGTGATGTAACTCAGCAGCAATACAAACATGTCCACCTGTCGTCTTAAACCCATCATGGTCCTTCTTAAGTGTTTAAAAATAGTAATGCATACCGCCTTGATAAGCTTTGGTCTGAAATGCCCCCTACCTAGTATTACTTCAACAGTAAAGAATTGACTAAATATGTTTGTCATTGAGCCAGGTGAGATTATTAGGTTACCTTACAAGGTTAACAACATAATAGCTGGGTTAATGTTCTATATATAATCACAAATGCAAACACGAACGTGTTATGCAGCTTTATTATCTATGATTGAGATATTGTACAAAATTTAAGTCAAGCTGAGAACGTGGTTAGCATAACATCACATTTGACAGTTTAACACATTTAAGGGCTCAATACAGGTCAGTCAGAGCGGCTCTTTGGATGACCGGCTGGTTATCGGTTTAAGTGAGTCTGACAATTTATGTTAGTCCCCTAACAGAAATTCTAAATATAATGTGAGAAATGAAAGCATTTAAAATATGTATCAAAACAGGAAGCAGAGGCAGCTCTCATGTGAGGTATAAAAATTTAGCAGGGTCTTCTGTTCTAATTATTTATTGAATGTTAAGAAATGTAAGTGTAATTCATTCAAGTACTGTATGTGTAGAATTCTCAATGCCGTTATTTGCCATTTAGGAAATGAATGTCCTTTTGTTTGCATTGCTGTAAGTGTTCATTCCTTGAGATCAGTATTCACCACACAATCTTTCTCCTGTCTATTACGAGGCTGTCAGCAAATCCATCTAGGAATGGGCTAAAAACAACAAAATGGTGCAATCTAGGAAATCTAAAACAACAAAACTGGTGCAAATCTTCTTTAATAATTATTTAATGCTTTACATTGATTTCTAAAAACACTAAATATATATTGTAAGTATTTTTTGTGAAATAGTTTTCTAGTCCTTGCATATAAATACCCATTTTTAGTTAATGCTGTTTTTTAGAAACCTAGGTAATAATACAGTAGCATCATTGTAATGACACGCTCTAATCCAGCACTGAAGTGGAATTAAGCAGCGCTGCTGTCCCAGTTTAAACAGAGCTCTTGTGCAACTTAAGCGGAAATCAGCTTACAGAGTTGCCTCTCATTAGGCTTTCAACTGCTGCCGGAAAAAGAAGAAATATAAACAGCCACAAGACTTAAGGTCACTTTTCTCATCCGGTTAAAGTGTCCATGTGAAGAGCTAGACATATAAGCAGTCATCTTGTACTGTTAATCATCTCTGTCCTAAGATGAATGTCATTTCATTTGATCATACTTGATCAGTTCAAGAGTTCCCATAAGCACCATAACATCTGAGACACAAACAGACCGTCTTATAAAATGCTCAGGCCCACTTTGTTGTGATTAAAAGGTCATTCATATTCTGTATAAAGAGACCACACTGCGTCAGAACGTGGTGCCATTGTTTTATCAGCAGTCTGTCACGCTGTGGCCTAGTGACCTGATGGCAAACTCAAGGCAAGGTGTGCTAGCCTGGCTCCTCACCACTGATTGGCCAAGATTATAACATATTTTATGATTTGATAGGATCCGCTGTGTACAGATCTGTTTTGAGCAGATTCAGGTCAGTGTTTGGGTGTGGTTGTGTTACAAAGTGCATTGAAATATTTGTAATGGCATACGAAATGTAAAATAAGGTGAACTATTCCAAAGTGGGACAGTTTTTTGTAATTTCATGATGGAGCACAGATAAAATCATTTTAATGTCAGCTTATTTTATGCTTCATTCATCCTAAAAGTGAATGTATTTAAACAATATTTATTAAAATTTATATGTAATATGCTGCAATTGAAGAACTACACAATCTTCAAAACAGTTGTCACTGATATGAACTAATAGTAATGTTAGTTCTTACTGTTAATACAGTGCATAGTATGATAAGCATAATTCAGAATAGTCCCATTTTACCTGAAAGCAGCATTCTTACTATATTTAACAAATTAAGATAAAGTGGGACAATCAATGCACACAAATAATTAAATCCAGTTTTTGAAATTATATATATTTTTTATTTAAATAGCCATCTGTTCATTATCTAAAAACCACACTCTCAGAAAAAAAAAGGTACAAAAGCTGTCACTGGGGTGGTACCTTTTCAAAAGGTACACTTTTGTACCTTTTAGGTACTAATATGTACACTTTAGGTACTAATATGTACCTTTATGGTACCAATATGGACTCTTTAGGTACAAAGGTGCGCCTTTTGAAAAGGTACCGCCCCAGTGACAACGTTTGTACCTTTTTTTCTGAGAGTGCACCATTATAATTTCATGTTGGTGATTCCTGTTTTTTATAGAGGCTTGTATTTCAGAATAGCATTCTCATTTACTATTGAGTGCTAAAAGCTCTATTGATTTCAAGGTTAAATTTGTGTTATTAGCTGGTTTTAATATTGATTTGTAGGACAGCAGTAGATTGAGCACTACCACCGCATCTGATGATGGGACGGGTCTCAGCATGGGCCACAATTGCACCGCTGGATAGTCTTGGGTGGAGATTAGACTCCAGATGAGCAATGTAGGCCACAATTTGTAAGAGATGTCTCTTTTAAATGCCTAATATGTAGATATTAGATGCCAGATCTCGATACCTTCATTGGTGTATAAAAAGCCATCAAGAATAGAAGAATCCAATCTGTCTCCAGATTTGAGAAGAAATGGATGCATGTGTAGTAATTCACAGTAGTCTTAGTGGAATCTCGTGACAGATGCAGATAAGAAATTGATCCAAGAGGCCTATATAATGACCAGATTGAGCAGATGTTGCCATGCTGCTTGGAGACCTCAGCCAAAGCTGATTGAAAAAAGCTATGACCAGTAGGATTACAGGTTTTGGTCTCCTGAAAATACCAATTAAATACCACAAAATACCACTAAAGGCACTGGAATGACATGAGATTGGATAGTACTGGTTTGAGGGTGAGTAAATGATAACAGAATGTTCATTTTTGGGTGAACTATCCCTTTAATTCTATAATCCCAAGTGCTGAAATTTTGATTGGAATGTTGCTTATAAGGAGATGATGGCTTCCTTTCCCGTTTTTTTTTTTTTTGGTCTTCTCTCAAGTTATCTTCATCCAAATCAAGCTAAATGTTTGGTAACTCTAACCACGTCTCATTGGCTACTAGCACAGGACAGAAACATATACTTAAGTTTAAAGGCAAGAGTTTTTGAGACGGGTTTTTGAGGTTCATAGTGGCCAGAGTAAATGTGGAATGTGAAATAAAGCCTTAAAATTCAAAGTGGCATTTCAACTGTGCTGACACAGGCAGACAATCACGACACTACATCCCACATCTTCATACCGCGGGGGCTGATTCGACAGAAAAGTAGCCACAATAATAAAAGCCACTCCACCCTAATTGGCTTGTTGTTTTAGTTTGGACAGGACAATGTGCTGCCTTCAGTATGCCTTGAGTGATTTTCATTTACTCTTACTCTTTTAAGAGTGTTTATTCTAGTATTTATCCTTCTTCACTGTATGTTTCTTTTCTCATTTTATCATCTGACAGACTACTCTGTAACAGTTATGAGCTGAATATTTATTTTTAGGCTTACAGGTTGGTTCAAATCCCTATGATATCTCTAAATACACTACCTGGCCAAAAAAAGTCAACATTTTGATTTAAAGAAGCAATACTGGAGAGTCTAGGATTGGATCATTATTGTAGTGATTAATATGTTTCTGGCATGTTGTATGTTTTGCAACAATTCTTTCAACCCTAACAGATGCAGTGTGTAGCTTTTAATTTCTTAGACAACCATATTGGAAAACATACCCATGTCCATAGTCCAGGATGACAATGTCAAGATTCATCAGGCCCAAATTGTGAAAACGTGGTTCATTTTCATGTATGAATTGAGCCTAACCCTATTGAAAGTCTTTAGGATGTGCTGGACTCGATTTTACAGAGTGGGTCAACTCTCCCATTGTCAATACAAGAATTTGGCCAAAAATTAATGCAGCTCTGGAAAATCTGGAAATAAATGTTGTGATGTTGCATTACGTTGTTGAAACAATGCCAAAACGGAAACGCAATGCTATCAAAGCTAAAGGCAGTCCAACAAAATATTATAGTGTGCAACTTTTTTTGGACAGGCAGTGTAAAGTCAACTCCAGCACATCCAAAAGACTTTCAATGGAGTTAAGATCAGGACTCTGTGGTGGTCAATCTTTTACAGTTTGAGCCTGATGATTCTTGGCATTGTCGTCCTTTAATATGGACATGGGTATGTCTTCCGACATAAATGTTTAAGAAATAAAAATCTACGCACTGCATCGGTTAAAAGAATTGTTGCCAAGCATGCAACATGCCAATAACATATTAATGACTGCAATAATGATTCAATCCTAAAACCTTTAGTATTTGCTTATTTAAAGGGGTCATATGATGTAGCTAAAAAGAACATTATTTGGTGTATTTGGTGTAATGAAATGTGTTTATGCGGTTTAAGGTTAAAAAAACATTATTTTCCACATACTGTACATTATTGTTTCTCCTCTATGCCCCGCCTTTCTGAAACACGTCGATTTATACAAAGCTCCAGTGTTGTAAATACAACTTAACCACTGATTTCTAGTTGTGTCTTCTTTTGGAAGGCCAAACAAAGTAGTTTCGCTTTCACAACGAAACACACGGCGGGCTAGAGTGAGAAACAGCCAGCGGGCTAGAGTGAGAAACGGCCGGCGGGCTAGAGTGAGTGGAGGCAGGCGGGCTTGAGAACGGCGCAGCCGGCGGATTCGACGAAGGAGCGGCTGGCGGGCT
>NW_015625587.1:1834901-1863957 GCF_001515625.1 Sinocyclocheilus rhinocerous | reverse complement strand
TTAAATCCAGACAGCGGCTTTTTTTTTTTTTTTGGCCAGGCAATGTATGTGCAATAATAATTGATGCTATATTAATACTTTATTTGTTTTAAATAATGTAAAGTTGGGTGACTAACTTTATTTTTTATCAGTATACTTTATATTCCTTGCATTTGCATATTTGTTTGAGAAGATGTTCAAATGCAATTATTGAACACCACAGCAAACAGCTAAATATACCCATCACTTCAGAGACAGACTGTTGGCTCTCTGTCATTTGTATTGTTACCTTACACTAGTCAATGAAACATTCAGTGAAACCTCACCTCCTTCACACTGATGAATCTGCTCGTCAACCTTTGAGTGACCAGGTAGTAAAATGGTAGTGTAGAGTGAGTTGTGGAACTGTATCCTTTTTCAGACTTTTCCCACTGACATCTTCAGGAAATATCAGACTTCCACCACTTCAAAATGCCCCACAACAAAGGAGCACTTTACTATCGAAAGCATAACCAGGTTCAGGGTTAAGTTTGTTTCACATTCTCTTTTCCGACAGGCACATGAATTGATTGATTGAATTGATTCAAAATTGCACTGAGAAGGAAACAATATGACTGATGTTGCATACAAAAGTGCAGCTGCTTCTACATTTAGTTCCGGAATGTACCACAACATCATGTTGTTTCACTCCATTCATTACATCAGAGGATCATGCAATGCTAATCTCATGGAGAATGGACTCTTCAGCAAATGTTCCAACATTCATTGGGATTCTAAATGAAAGCAGGTGGATTTGGGAGGGTGTGACAGAGGCTACTGTGCTATAAAAACTGATGCTAGGTACAGAGCATTCTTTCCATATGTGACTTAGACTTAGGTTCATATATCAAGCCAGTTATGCAACCATATTTACTGCTCTGAAAAACCATTGGTACTCTTTTGACCTTGTTTATAAAATGTGCAAAAATATATAAATCTTAATTTCTAATTAAAATTATGCAGCATTAAAAATAAATGTACTAACTATCAATCTTTTTTATTTATTTATTGCTGATTCTCCTGGGCCTGTAAGCTGTATGAAATAACAAATGCAGTTATTTTATTTTGTGTTTTTCAGTAACTAAAACTTTTGGCACAGTCTGTTAGTCTCAGGGAAAGACATTACTGTAATAACTTAATCCATGTTAACACAAAAACCTGTGAAGAGCACGTCTGACTGCAGAGTGTCATTAGCAGTCTGAAGTGTCACATTATGACAGTCAAGATATGTCAAAATATTCACAAACAAGCCAAATCTGTTGTTAATTCAATTCATTCTTAGTTCTTCGTATTCGATTTCTGTGCTTGAGAATCTTCTGGTATTTTAGAGAATGTTTTGGACAAAAGATGGATTGCTTCTGCCCTAGCGTAGCTTTACCTGAAGGAGATACAACTGGATCTTGTAATGCTAGCCATGAAATTCAACTCTGGAGATCTATCAATTATAAAGTAGACCAACGTCAGGGACCTTTAGTGACACTCTCTCCTGCCTGCTATCTCTCTTGAAAACATTTCGGCACTATAAAGAACAATCGAAGAAGAGCGACAGTTTTCCAAGTCTCATGTGGTTTCAGGAAATAGCAGAAATGCACACAGGTTTGTAAATTTTCTCTCTTACCACCCAGATTTCTACATGCTTTGCATCACTGAACAGTACATACCATCAAGGAATTATTGAACCTTTGCTCATGTAATATTCTAGAAACAATATCACATTTCATGCATACAAACACACAGCGAAATTACAAGAAGTGTTTTTCTTTAAAAGGTCTATCAACATTTTATGGCATAAGCATCAGATAAATTTTTTTCTTTTTATGTTTCTGCATTTTCTATTTTATTCTCTTCAGGCTTTAATGAGGATGTGGAGCCAGTATCGAAATCCACAGTTCATCCTGTTCAACACTGTCATTTTAGTCTTGTATTTTAGTATTGCAGGTTGTCTGAGGTGTGATCTGAGTGCCCCTCATTCATTATTTAAGCAACTTTTATTGGGTTGCACATTATTTATAAGCTTTAAAAAGGGAGCTGTGCCCTCTCACTCATCCTTTAGAGATCCTGTCTTGTCATTAGACCAATCCATCATATACCAGAAGTAAAACCATACCATTTAGAGCAGAGGATTTTAACCTTCACAGACCCAGGGACTCTAAGCAAACCAATATCAAAAAGTTAGATTTGGTAACAATTTTCAGATTATTTATTTACACAGCTCAAATAGTTAGAAATGTCAAAAAAAAGCATTATTAAAATTAAATTAAATATTTAAAAAATAAATAAAAATGTATTATTTTCATGTTATAGGGTGAGAATTTAAAAGGAAAGTGTGCTCATTATAATGAAAATCATTTCACAGTGCAAAATGTATATAATCCTAAATAAAATCCTGCAAAAAAACCTGTATCATGGTTTCCACAAAAATAATAAAAATAAATGTTTCAGCATATTAAAATGATTTCTAAAGGATCATGTGACACAGAAGACTGGAGTAATGGGTGCTGAAAAATCAGCCTTGCCATCACAGGATTAAATTACATTTATTAATATTGTGAAGTATTACAATTTCAACAGTACTTCACGATATTGCTGTTTTTACTGTGTTTTAATCAAATAAATGCAGCATTTGTGAGCATAAGAGACCCCAAACTTTTCTAACATTTTTAGCTACATCTTCACAGACCCTCATAGTACATTTGATTTAGCTAGACATCTGTGTTTTACAATTGGCTAGAGGTAATAAAAAACATTTTTCTTTTTCACTCAACATGCAATTTTTTATACATTTAATCGGAAAACATAAGATGACTCTGCCAGAGCAGTTATACAGTAATGTTACATGCAGGCACCACCATATTAAAATGATTTCTAAAGGATCATGTGACACAGAAGACTGGAGTAATGGGTGCTGAAAAATCAGCCTTGCCATCACAGGAATAAATTACATTTATTAATATTGTGAAGTATTACAATTTCAACAGTACTTCACGATATTGCTGTTTTTACTGTGTTTTAATCAAATAAATGCAGCATTTGTGAGCATAAGAGACCCCAAACTTTTCTAACATTTTTAGCTGCATCTTCACAGACCCTCATAGTACATTTGATTTAGCTAGACATCTGTGTTTTACAATTGGCTAGAGGTAATAAAAACATTTTTCTTTTTCACTCAACATGCAATTTTTTATACATTTAATCGGAAAACGTAAGATGACTGCCAGAGCAGTTATACAGTAATGTTACATGCAGGCACCACCTTGTCCAGTCAGTTCAAACCAGCTCACTGAGTTTGAGATATTGAGATACCTGCTCCACTGCAGAACAGCACTGTTGTGTGCCATGTGATCTTTCTCCATCACAGACAGACACAGTTTTGTGTTTTTCCATTTAAAGCACAGTGTGGTCACTTGAAAATGTCCGCCGGCTACATTAGGTTAGATAACGCAATCGAAGCTCTCGAGATCAATACAGCCTTTTCTCTCACTCATTACAAGGTCTGTGATCATGCAGCAAAATCACAGTGACTTTCAGTCAACATCTGAGCTTGAAATGAAACAAAATATAACATTTGAGATCGATTTTTTTTTATGAATCTGGAAAATGATGGATGAGATTCAGCATAATTTTGATTCAGTACACTGTAGTACACTATTGTCGGGATTGTTCTCTAATTACCACAATAAAAGGAATGTAGATTTACTTTTCAGGAGCTTTACTTCCTGTTCCATTTGAAAGATGTCTGAGAGGTTGATTAGGTCTAAATGGATAGAATTACAAATGCATCAGTATTGATCATAATGTCAGGAAAAAATAAAGCACTGTTACCAAGTCACTATAAATGAATATCACTCTTCCAAAATAACGATAGTCAGCCTACAGTAAGCTCAAAAAAAGGTTTTTATTTTTTTTATTTTTTTTAGTTGCCTATAAAATGCCTATAAAAAGTTTGCGTAACAGGAATAAATTACATTTTTCATGTTTCTTTCTTATTTTATTTTTTTTTAACCAATAAATGCTGCATTGGTGAGCATATGAGACTTCTTTCAAAGCATTAACAAAATCTTACTGTGTGTGTGTGTGTGTGTGTGTGTGTGTGTGTACCTGTTTTTCTATTCTGGTGGGGACTTAAACCTGAATACACACAGACTCATGGAGACTCGTGTCACGGTGGGGACCTAAATTGAGGTCCCCACGGGTAAACAAGCTAATAAATCACACAGAATGAAGATTTTTGAAAATCTAAAAATGCACAAAGTTTCCTGTGAGGGGTAGGTTTAGGGCTAGGGTTGGTGTAGGGCAATAGAATATACGGTCTGTACAGTAGAAAAACCATTACGCCTATGGAGAGTCCCCACAAGGATAGCTGACCAGACATGTGTGTGTGTGTGTGTGTGTGTGTGTGTGTGAGTGAGTGAGTGAGTGAGTGGTATAGACATATGTCTCAAATAGGATTCATGTGAGCTTGACACATGCCATTCTAGACAGCTTGGCCATCAGTTAGTTTCATCAAGAAAGGTCCAAAGTTCAAAAGAACACCCACCAGATACCATGAAATCTTGTGTGTGTGAGTGTGTGTTTGTCAAGGCATACTGACCTGCATTTGTAAAAGCAGCCAGCTGTTTCTATAGCACTCATACTGTATTTGTGAGCATGCCTATGTGCTGTATAGCACAAAGCAGTCTGCAGTGATTACTGTACCCAAGCAGCTGCAAGCTGCCGTCAGAGATCAGCATTAATTACACAGCAGCCCTGATCTGCCGCCTTCCTCTAAAGAGCCCAGCTTAAACTCCCATCAGACCACCGCAGATTCAGGGCATGTGACAGGGTGCTGGGTATTACGCTCTTGTTATGTGTAACCTATCATTCACAAAGAACAGCAAGGAAGAAGGAAGTTTGAGGAAGATATCTCTCAGTTGGAATGTTTTGTATTATCAGTTTATGTATCAGCATCAGTGTTATTTTAGTATCACTGATACTGTACTGTTATATTTTTATTAATATTTTAAATTAGTTTTAATTTTAAATTTAAACTTTTAGTCATTTTGTTTAATAATTTAGTAATTTGAACTTTTTTAAATGTCTGTATTCTTTTTTTTATGCCTTGACAACTAGCTGAAATAAAATCATTTTTAAAATATTTTCAGTTAATTTAATAATTTCAATAAATGCTTATTTTAAGTAACCAAAAACATTTGATGGTTTTTAGTTTTAATTTATAGTTTTGTTTTTAGTTTTAATTTATTAAATATTATTTTATTTCATTTTATTTAGGATTATTTACTTTATTATTTGCTTATTTTTAGGATTAAAATTGCATCAATATTGATCATAATGCTGAAGACAGTATAGCACTATTACTTTTTACAGAGCAACTACAAATATTTATTTTTATTTTATTTATTTTAATTTTTATTTATTTTATTTTTATTTATTTTAGTTACTTACATTGCATTGATTTTAAAAGCTAATGAAATGCCACATACTATCTCAAATTTTTGGGTTTGTTGTTGGAGAATCAGAGGACATTTTGGCCCTGACAACTTTAGCAAGTACAAATGCACACACACACACACACACTTGTATCTTCACAGATCTTAAAATCCCTAAGCAGGTGTATTTTCAGGGGGTGTCGTGCTGAGTAAGCATGTGGACGACTGCTTGTGGACTATCCCATCAGCTGTTGGTTATAACAGCCGGTTATTCTTCTCAAATTTCACTCTCCCTCACCTGTTCTCGCCCTTGTCCCACAGGCCACAGCCCCGACATGTCCTCCACCTTCCCTCATGGTCACAGCATGTTTACTCTCGTCGAATCCAAGATCAGGAAGATGAGCTCTCAGGTTTCAATGGACTGTTATGCATGGCAGTTCTCGCCAAACTGATTATCTCCCGAGATAAAAACAGTTCCTTTGTGTGTAACAGAGTGAGATATTCTTCATGTTATGACTCCCTCTCTGTGTCCACAGGCTATTTTTATGAGTAGTTCCTTTGTGCCAGAACCCAAGGTTCAGACAGCTTTAGAGGTAGTTGTGTGTGTTTGTGTGTGTGCGTGTGTGTGTACAGGGAATCTCATGCATAACAGAGAGACCGGCTTTCCCGGAATGGAGTCCTGTACACTAGTCCATTCTTTCAAATGAAAGACCTTTCCATGTACAATTATTATCAGGTCTACTGCATTCTAGTACTAAGTTGGCCAGAAAAACACGACAGTTAAGCTGAATCAAATTCCCTCAGAGCTAGTGAAGGGCTGACTTTAATGGGGCCCCTAACAGTCAAGTCAACCGAACGGGTCAGCAGTTGTCGTGACCCCTCGGCTCTTGGAGCCAACCACACTGGGACTCAGGAACATGAAGCTTTTATGATCCTTTCAGAGCTCAACTGGTCTCCACTGAGGTTCTACTATGGCCCTCCCTTTCCCACAAATCCTCCCAAAAGCCTCATCAAGACATAATGGATAGGGGGTTGTGCACAACATTAACCCCTGGGGCAAAACAAACAGAGATGGCCATGACAATGTCGTTTTATAAAAACAATTCAGACGTATAGACTTGCTCACGTTTGTTGATGAAGTGCATCATAGTGTTGATTCACTTTTAAAGGGACAGTCATACAGGTTTGGAACATCATGAGGGTGAACTATGCCTTTAAGGTGTAAATTTGTATTTGATTGTGTTTCGCTGACCAGTATTATGGAAGCTTATTTTGGTTACGGAATAAAAACTAAAAAAGGTAATTGCCTATTTTTTTCTCCCAATTGCAAGTTTACACAATTATCTCGTAATTCTGACTTTTTCCCCCCGTAATTCTGAGTTTATATTTCGCAAATGTGACTTTTTTTCCTCAGAATTCTGAGTTTACATTTCATGATTCTGAATTTTTTCTTTAAATTCTGTTCTCATGATTCAGACCTTTTCCCAGAATTCGGAATAAAAACTAAAAAAGGTAATTGCCTATTTTTTTCTCCCAATTGCAAGTTTACACAATTATCTCGTAATTCTGACTTTTTCCCCCCGTAATTCTGAGTTTCCTCAGAATTCTGAGTTTACGTTTCATGATTCTGAATTTTTTTCTTTAAATTCTGTTCTCATTATTCAGACCTTTTCCCAGAATTCCGAGTTTATATTTCACTATTCTGACTTTTTTCTTCAGAATTCTGAGCTTACATCTTGCCATTCTGTTTTATTATTTCTCTGAAATTTGCATGTGCATGCGGTCAAGTTAGGTGTAAAAAAAAAATACAAATATATAAAAAAAAGATTTGTGAGATGTAAACTCAGAATAGAAGAATTCTGATTAAAGTCTAAATTGTGTCAAAAAAAAAAAAGTTGCAATTCCCTTTTTATATTTTTATTCCGTGATGGAAATAAGCTTGGCTTCAGATGCGAGAGCCGTCTCTTAAATTCCCCTAAAAAAATAAGGTCAACGTCAGACCACACATTTGAATGCAAAATTCATATTGGTTACAATGTAAATTATACTCCGAGAAACCTGCACGAATGTCACATTGTACTACATCCACATGCATCTGATCATATCAGCACATTATGGATATTCAAGAAGATGCAAATCTATTCGATTTGTGAAACATTAGTTATTTTGTTTATATGAACAGTAGATTTTAGTTTAATGTTGCTTTTTCTTGTAATAATGTGCAAGAGAAACAGCATATCTCAGTTTAATGCTCTTTCTCTTGAGGCCAGCGGAGACAGGCAGGCGCCGGGTATTGCCCACAGGGGCCACACATGATGGCTCATTGATTGTGTTCAGCTCTTCACAAGCATCATGGTGCTGGATATGATGGAATGAGTTTTGTGAATTATGCTCTTTGTCGACCATAAATAATGTGCTAATGCTGCAACCTAAATTGCGTTGAGAGTCTGATGGTTTGATTGGCCCAGCAATGGGTTTCTAATTGGATTTCATCTTTATTCTCTGGTGAAAAGCAGTCAGAAATGAATGAGGATGTTGTGCATTGTCATGCCTTGAACTCTTTGATTAATCACTTTTTTTTGACTAATCATGTTTACGTGAAATCTTTGTCCTGTGCCTGATATTTGTGACACTATACACATTATTACCAGTCACTTATTATCAGTAATGGGCATACAAAGAAATGAATACAAGAAAATGACTCAGCTGTTTAGAAGCCAATTTCACACACAAATGATTCCCTGGAGGAAACTCTTAGGGACAAAGGCTTCATTGAATAGATTTGTTGTTTGCTAGCAGCGAACTCATCAGCAAAGATTTTCAGCCTTAATCAGACAATTATTTTCAAAACTGTTGGCTAACATTATGCAGCACTAAAGTACGGGTCTGTAATATTTTTTAATGTTTCTGGAAGAAGTCTCTTATGCTCACCAAGGCTGCATGTAATTGATCAAAAATACAGTAAAAACAGTAATATTGTGAAATATCATTACAAATTAAAATAACTGTTTTCTATTTGAATATATTTTAAAATGTATCATAACAATAAAAGACTATGAATAAAAGTGAATAACCATGAAATGGCTACAAATTGATTTTTATTTTTTTTAATCAGGCAACTTGAACATAATACAGTTTATGGAATTTAGTGACATTGTTAATGTTAACAAATATGACAAATGCAAAATTCAACAAAAAATAGGAGCTGGACTGTTTTATATTGATTTTAGAGTCACTGTTACATAACTGCAAATGTACAACCACATCACAAGGCAATCATGCGATTCATTCTCTACTTCTTTCCATCACATCATATATTTCCTTTCAATTGACCTGCAATGCTCCACTGTGGAAGGATACAGTATCATAATTTAGGTATAGGGGGAAATGCATAGCATGGCAAGTGATTCCAAAAACACATCTTCAACGCCATCTAGCGGTTAAATTATATATAAATTATAATAAATACAATCTATGCACATACTACACACAATGTAGCTCTAGCTTCTTTTTAAAGATTCTTACGGGAGTTTGTTCTAATAAGATATAGGCACAAGGTGAAATGTGCTAGAATGGGCATTATCACATAATCAAGATTTAATCCTGAGAGCAAAGTTTCTGAAAAACTACTTTATTGTTGGATGGTTAACAAACAAACCACTATTTGCTTTTTGCTCTATCCCTAAATCTGTCCACGTTTAATATATCTGACATATGTACAGATGATAAGAATGTGATCAATTGCTTAGAAAACACAGCAATGCAGCTATATCCTCTGAGAATTTTTTTCTTGATAATCCTTTTCCAAGAACACAAAAAAGGCTGGTAAATAAATCTTCTGATGCAAATCATGTAATTTGCCTTGACAATAGCTCTGTCATGACTTTATATTTGTGGCCACCTCACTGGTAATAGTTTGGGGTCGCAGGTATCACCATTAGGTGGAGCGCTTACAATCAGGAAGAGTGTAGAGGTATGACATGTCAGTGGCGGTTGTTTAGTCCAACCAGCCGAACACTTTCCTCCCACAACCTTCTTGCCACTTCATCATCTTTTCCTTCTGGTGACGGGTCTTTTTCAGTGCAATCACTGCACAAAACACATACACAAGACAGTATGAGTTTACAAATTATTGACAAAGTGACAAATTATTGCATTTACCTGAAGTAGCAGCCAGACTTCCTCTCTAAGCCCTCAGTGACAGCGCAGTAGATAGAGGTCTGCGCGCCCTGCCAGGGAGTTTTCATCAGCAGCATAGAAGGCAGAGAGAGTATAGTCTTCAGCATTGGGTACCATGCCAGAACATGGCGATTCAGCTCTGTTCGAATCACTCCTGGATGCAGGCAGTACACGGAGACTCCTGTACCTATGGAAGCATCCATTGAAATATAAAACAACACAAACAACAAAAGGTATTTATGTAATTGCTTTATTTGTATATGAACTTGTCACAAAGTGGATTACACATGGCCAGTGACACAGTATGAGACAAAATCACCCAAGACTGACACTAAAACATTTTTAAAAACTTTTTTGCTCAAAATAAACGGAGCTTTGTTAGTTTATTAATTGTTTGCTATACCAAAACTGCAGTATATCTTACCTTTCATTCTCTGTGCAAGTTCTCTAGAGAAAAGCACATTGGCCAGCTTACTCTGTTTATAGCTGAGCAAAGAACTGTAAGGCCTTTTGTCAAAGAACAGGTCATCAAATTCAATCTTTCCTGTAGGAAAACAGAGAAAAATATGGTTATATATTGACTCAAAAGGTTCCGTCCTGTTCAAAAGTTTAGGGTCAGAAAGATTTTATTTTGTAAAGAATACTTTTATTCTGAAATTATGCATTAAAATGAACTTACTATTTATTGAAGAATCCTGGAAAAAAAATGTCAACGTTTCCACAAAAAATACTAAGCAGCACAACTGTTTTCAACATTAATAATAATAAGAATAAATGTTTCTTGTGCACCAAATCAGTATATTAGAGTGATTTCTGAAGGATCATGTGACCCTGAATACTGGAGTTATGGCTGCTGAAAATTAAGCTTTACCAAATATATTAAGATTAAACAGTTATTTTAAATTGTAATGATATTTTACAGTATTACTGTTTTACTGTATTTTTAATCAAAATGACAGACCCCAAACTTTTGAATAGTAGAGTATTTTCCATAAATACAAGCAAAGAAATAATATAGTCTGGTCTGAAAATATCTGAAGGTTTTATTTTCTGATTTTTAATCAAAAGAAAATTACCACCAACATGTGCAATACTGGACACATTCACTATGCGGCTGGGGGAGGATCTCTTTAGCATTCCTAACAGTAGATTGGTCAGAAGAAAATGTCCCAAGTGATTGACAGCCAGCTGTGTCTCAAAGCCATCCTCTGTAATACACTTTGGACACATCATAACACCTGTCAGAAAAATTTTTTTTTTTTTAAGATCTGTCTCTGTACCCCTTGGTTTTAAGAATGAAATCAGACTATGATGACAGTCTGACTCACCTGCATTGTTTATAAGTATATCCAGTCGTTCTTCTGTTGCTTTGAACTCTTTGGCAAATTCTCGGACAGAATAGAGAGAGGCCAGATTTAAGTGTCTGATGACTACATTGCCATTTCCTGTGAAGCGTCGGATATACTCTGCAGAATTCTCGGCACGAGTCAGGTCCCGGCAGGCCATCACTACCCGAGCCCCTAAATGCACACATATTCACATTTCCACGTTAAAAATAAGGGAATTAAAAGATGAGGACCTAAATAATATGCCGTACCTCTACGAGCCATATCTTTTGCAGTTTCCTTGCCAATCCCAGTGTTAGCACCAGTAATCACAACTGTCCTTCCATCTAGACGAGCATGGCTTTTGCAGACACCACCAGCTATCCATTTCCGCAGCAGCATGAAGCCTGTATGGGAGATCGAACTATAGCTACATACACAATGCTTAAAAGATTTTAAAATACATACTCAGCTCTAGAATCTTGAAAATCTGTAGCATTTTTTTTATTTAACTGGTAATATTGTTATATAGCCATATGTGTGGCCTATATTATACACACACTACTGTTCAAGTTTGGGCTTGGTCTCTAAGGCTGCATAATAATACTAAATATGGTAAAATTGTTCAATATTATTACATTTTAAATAACTGTTTTCTATTTTAATATATTTTAAAATGTAATGTCTTCCTGTGATGGCAAAGCAGAATTTTCAGCAGCCATTACTCCAGTCCTCAATGTCACATGATTTTTCAGAAGTAGCCTGATATTAATTCTAATATATTGATTTGGTGCTACATTTTAGAAACTGTGACACATTTTAGAATTCTTTGCTTAATAGAATGTTCGAGAGAACAGCATTTATTTTAAATGTAAATCTTTTATAACATTGTGTCTTTTTTAATGCTTCATTGCTAAATTATACTATTAATTAATTAATTTCATAAATAATTGTTTTACACCTTAAGAGCCTTTAATCCTTATTTTAAATAAAAGTTAAGGATTTTAATAAAGGTTCTAAAGATGTCAAACAATACACGTAACTTACTGATTGCCGCCAGCGCGATGACAGCGCCATAATTCCCTCGATCAGATGATGTGACTTGATCCCTCATCTCTTGTGAACGTCTACAAAATAAAGAATAAACCTGGGATGTCACATTATATCCTCTCTGTGCAGAATGCTATATATAGGGCTTAAGCAACTTAACAGTTTAGTACCTGCTATAGGCCTACGCTTCGCCAAATGGCTGATTATGCGCGCCTCATAAACATTTAGAACAGCTGATTTCTCCATGATATGAAACGACGTTTATCTCAGAATCACAATAAAAAAATAAGTTTCTCGCATGAATATTAGTGGTCAGATGGTAGATTTATTAATATTCAGAGTTAAGAGTACAATAGGCCTTATGAAAAAGGGAATGCTGACACAAATAATGCAACACATTCGGCGCATGAACAATACAATGGGTACGCACGAACGCACACGCACTTTGTAACTGTAAATAATTGGTTTACTAGTATTATTATTATTTTATTTCAACCAAGTTATCGTATTCTTCTTTATTTTCTTTTTTTTTTATCGCATGTAGCCTACTAAAATCAGCAGTGATCTGTTGCATAATGATTTCGACATAACATATATTACAGATCAGAAATAAATTTAATATAAAAAAAACGATTTTGCAGAAGGTGTTTATTTTGTAATGGGGTTTCACAGTTTTTAGAGGCGACATAAGTGCAATACAATAATTAATTATTTTTATTTAACTATAAATTAAGTAAAATATTAAACAAACAAAAATATGAAGACCTTGAAGAACCATTCAGTAACTGTATTGATTTAAGTCCCACGAGCCTTAGGTACAACATTGGTGAAGTCGATAACCGCTCCTTCTGACTCCTCCTAATGATTTTGAGTCACTAAAAAGAATCGGTTCAGAAGAGTCATTTATTCGGTACTCGTAGTACACTGGTTGAGATGTTTGTTTTCGATTCATTAAAAAAGAACCTATTCATAAGAGTCGTTTGTTGAGGAATCGGACCTCAGTGGTCGTGTCGAATGTTTCGTGCTGTATATATTCAGTAGCGGCTTTGCAGTGAATCTGTCTGAACAGTAGTGCAGTTAACACTGAAATGTGATGTTCCATTCACATTGGTGGAAGACCGCACGTTCGAGAACCGTTAAGTTAATAGAATGTCTTAAAAATCATTCGGTTCCAGTATGTCCGAAAAAGTACGTTTTTTTGTTTCCTAACCTACTTATCAGTGCTTTGTGCATGTATTTATTGTGTATTGGGGTGTATTTATTATTATTTTTGGCCGCTATTTTTATATAGGAGATATTTTGAGTAATCAAGAATTGATCATCAAGAATTGTGTTCAGAAAAGACCAGTCTATAATGGTCTTGACAGCTTATCCACAAAACACCAGCAAAATGCCAACACTAGCTGCTTTCCACTATTAATCCAGCATTTGGTTAAACAATGTAAAATGTTGTCGTTTCAAGGAAGGAAGCCATTTTCTTCTTCCAGTAACCACTCCTCCTTATTTCAGAGATTACAGCCAATCAGAGGTCAGAATCCAAAACAGGAAGTGGCGTTTTGAGCGCATCAACCAATCGCTGCCGCAGAAAGAGCAGAACCTCTGCCATTTAGCGCACTTATTCGTCTCGTCTGTGACGTACCGGCAGGCTTTGTGTTCTTTCAATATATCACATTGAACATTTTTCCATATAGACTATAATCCGGTAAGTGTTATTTATAAATTCGACCATATTCGTTGTATTCGCGCTTTAATTCACGCATTAGATGATCGTCGTTTATGTGCGCAGAGGACAGTGTGCGGAGTGCGCACTTAGTAGGCGCCGTGCGAGGGGGTTGCTGCCTAATTTGTGACCGAGTATTTGTAATAAACATCGCGCTGGCTCTTGTTCCGACCCACTTTGGATTTTCATCTTTAGTTATTGTTATTGTACACATATCTAAGGGTTGTGCTTTCGTTTAGGTCAAATCTTCCAGTCTCACGCATTGGATGTAATGGCACAGGAACTACTTTTCTCTTTGCCCCTTTCGGTTGGATGAAACCACATTGCGCGTACTTACACAATATATTGACGGCTTTTCTGAAGTGATACGGTGGCGCACTGAATATCAAACCCATTTTAATGCAGCATATATTTGATAATTTTCTACAAATGTATGTAAAAACTAAATGTTTACTCACTCGTTGATTTATCTATGTAATTTGCAGGATGAGGTGGTTTTGTAAACGCCAGCCTTGACGTTGAAACCGGTTCGAGCTGAATGCTGTAAGAGCCCGGTGAATATTGTGAGGGTTTTCATTTCAAACGTTCATTCACCTGTCCAATATAAAACTAAATCCTACAATTTCCCAACTTATTACTATTATTATTATTTTAAATAATACACTAAATGCCATTATTGTATTTTTTCACGTTGATTGTAAAGGCATGTCTACTGTTTCACATGTTCACTAAAATGTTTTGCTCAAACATTTTATATTTCAGAAACATGGATGCGGATTTGTTTATGGAGTGTGAGGAGGAGGAGCTGGAACCATGGCAACAACAACATTCAATGGATGATTCAGTGGGGAATTCTGAAAGCAGTACTCCCACTGGTGTGTAAATGTTATAGGTTTTACTGTAACATTTAATTGGTTAAATGTATGTTTATTTATACATATGTAGATACTTAATGTAACTAAGAAACATTTTATTTTAATAATTATTCCTTATTTTAATATCATTATACTGAATAAAACCTGTTCTTCTCCACTGTTTAGTGTCTTCCACTCTCGCCACGGCGGTTGATATTCCAGCCCAGTCTAAAACTGTGGTGATCCCAAACTTACCACCTGTAGTAAATACAGCAAACACGGTTCCGCTGATCACAAACACATGTAAGTATTTGTTCCTTATAGCACTGTTGTGTGATTATCAGTTATTTTGCCTATTTGTGACCCTGGACCACTAAACCAGTCACAAGTAGCACGGGTATATTTGTAGCAATAGCCAAAAATACTTTGTATGGGTCAAAATTATAGATTTTTCTTTTATGCCAAAAATCATTAGGATATTAAGTAAAGATCATGTTCCATGAAGATATTTTGTAAATTTCCTACCGTAAATATATCAAAACTTCAGTTTTGATTAGTAATATGCATTGCTAAGGACTTTATTTGGACAACTTTAAAAGCGATTTTCTCAATATTTTCATTTATTTATTTTTTTGCACCCTCAGATTCCAGATATTCAAATAGTTGTATCTCGGCCAAATATTGTCCTATCCTAACAAACCATACATCAATGGAAAGCTTATTTAGTCTTTCAGATTATGCATAAATCTCAAATTCGAAAAATTGACACTTAAGACTGGTTTTGTGGTCCAGGGTCACATTTAAGGAATATTCTTTGATTTATTTACTTATCCTCATGTTGTTCCGATGGCATCCTCCATTTGTTGAACACAAACAAATGAGAAATAATATCTTGGCTGCTCTTTTTCATTTAATGAAAGTGAATTAGGACTGGTGCTGTCAAGCTCTAAAATGACAAAAACATATAAAAATCTCAAATAGTTTATGAATTGTGTGCTATAAATTTAAAGTGTTTTGAAGTCATATGCTTTGTGCAAGGGACAGACTGAAATTCGACTCGCTATTCACTCATAATCCACGTTGAAACTCCGAAAGGGAGCACCAAAAGTACTATCAACTGTAAAAATGGTACATCAGTGCCAACGCCACCATCTTGATGGCAGCATTTAAAAAAATTTCTGCACTATTCCTTTAATCTGTCATTTATTCTTTCAGTGACTCAACACGTAGTTCCTGCTGCTGTTCCGGCGGATATTCCTAAAGCAGTGCAAGGGCAGCAGGTCATCTTGGCACCAGGAGGAGGAGGGCTTGGCACTGTGACTCTGTCACAGGTTCTCCTGCCTGGCACAACTATTGCCAGTGCCCCCAACAGCCAGCCGTTTTACTTCACCACACAGGTGCTGCCATCCCACCTAATTTCCCTGCTCATTTCTGGTCAATCTCAACTTTTCTTCTATTAATCAAAGTGCTTCCTATTGTGTATGATTCAGGGTCTTCCTGTCCAGAATATCAATCCTCTCCAGCCTGGCCAGAGCCCAATGAGTTTGGTGCTGAATGTCCAACAAGGCCGGACTGTTCGACCCATTACACTAGTCCAAGGTATGTTAAAGGCACAGTATGTAAGATTTTTTTTATTAAAATATCCAAAAACCACTTGAACAGTGTTATATATTTTGCTGACTTGTGTACTTACATTATCCCAAATGTTTCGAAGAATGTTTAAATCCAGAGAAATAAGTGGCTGCCGTCGCATCATCCAGGTGGATGCTGCACACTGGTGGTGGATGAGGAGATACCCCCTGACAATGTAAAGCGCTGTGTTTTTGTGCCTAGAAAAGCGCTATATAAATGTAATGAATTATTATTATTATTATTATTCCCCACATACGCACGACCAGAAGTAGCAGAAGTGGTCGACTGGCATAATAAAAGCTCCGCTGCTTTCTAGCCGTGTGTCACGCTCGTTCAGCGGCCTGGTTTCGCTTCGACGGCTTTCAACCTCACCCTGCTTCATTCTACTACGTTAATAAATCATTAGCTCATCCATGAACATGATTTCTGCCCGAGTCCCATCGGATTGCATCGGCTGTGGGGATGAAGACAACAACTCCCATGATTCCATACTCAGTCACAGCGTCATCAAACTAAGCCTTTGTATCTTTGTTTATTTTGAATACGTGCCCTCTAGCGGCGAAAATTACATATTGTGCCTTTAATGTGCTCCTTAAACTTGCTCTGGACTTTCTAATTTTGCAGGGTTTTTTTTTTTTTTTTTGATTAACAATGTTTTCTTTTGATCTATTTTCAGCACCTGGCACACAAATTTTCAAACCAACTGTTGGCGCAACACAAATAATTACCCAGCCAGCTCAAATAAGGACTGGAGCTCCGGTTGCAAACAGGGTCCAGACACCCAGCAGTTTTAGCACTGTGCAGATCCCTGCTACTTTCACTATTCGTACCACAACAGCAGTCACCAAACCTCCAGCCAATTCTCTGCCCACCATGTCCTCTACAACCATTACCCAGCCCTCCACAGCACGAACCACGACTAAAATTGGTAAGATGCTCCTGTTGAGAACAGTTCTCTCTAATTATTACAGAAATCTTTTTTTTTTTTTTTAGACAATGGTTTGTATTTTTAAGAAATAGTGAAGGTATGAGTAAGTGATTTAAATATTAATTATATTAAAATTGCATTTAAAAATGTTTTGCACTTTCATTGTTCACAACATAAAATCATGTAAACAGATATTTCCTATTATAACTGTTACTATAGCATGTATTTATCATGGCTTGAACACTGTATTGACCAATCAGCATCAAGAACTGCAATTATCAGTTTTAAAGTTGTATTTATTTCTATTTACAGTGACAATAAAGCCAGGAAATGGACCCTTGGACATGCAAAATATAATGAGCCTTGTGAAATCAGTGAACCTTCCTGGTGGGGCTCAAGCACAGACATTTGTTGTCATGAGCAATCAAAAGACCAACAACGGCCCTATTGTTTCCTCTGCTGTACCTGTCATGACACAAAATGTTGTCCAAAGTAAGTTTGTTATTTTTATAGTGCATTTTTGATAGCTATATTGATAGTTTCATACTAGAGTACAGCCACTCGCTTTTTTTCTGTTTTCTTTGTAGCAATCCCTATTACTCATACAACACCATCAACAACCTCTTATTTGTGTCCTCGATGTGGAGCTCAGTTCAAAATGACTGAGGCTCTACGGAGTCATATGTGTGTAAGTATACACTTTTTGAAGATCCTATTTACACGTGTTTGTGTTTTGGTCATTTAAAAGTGGTCAATTAATCTCATTCCCCCCTTTAGTTCTGCTGCCCAGCTCTGGCCCAGACTGACACAAGCAGCACTGCAACTGCTGTGAACACCCCAGCCACACCACCTAAAAGCGTCTCTGTTGTACCCAGTATCAAGCTGGATAGTCCACCTACAAAGGCCAAAGATACCCGGAACAGACTTGTCATGCTGGTGGATGATTTTTACTATGGCACATTTGAGGGGAATCGAGTCTATGTACCAATGGACAACTCAAAAGAACCGTTATCATTCAAATGCCTCACCTGTAACAAGAGACTGAAGAATAATATTAGGTACGTTGATGGACTGGCAAGTTAGGATGGGAATTATTGGTATATATGTCTAGTTGCAGTTGATAGGATTCATTCTAGAATGCTGCAATTATTAAGTGTTTGTTGTGCTTGCAGACTTATGAACCATATGAGGTACCATGTTGAGTTGGAGCAGCAAAATGGGGAGATGGACACGCACACGTCCTGCCAGCACTGTTTCCGCCGCTTTCCCACACCATTTCGTCTACAATGCCACCTGGAGAGTGTCCACACCTCTATTGAGTCATCTAGTAAGAGCAAGTTTCCAGTTTATTCTTTAATCTTTGAAGCATACACTTCCAGTCAAAAGTTAGGGGTCTGACGTTTTTTTTTTTTATGTATTTATTTATTTGTATGATTTTGAAAGAAGTATCTTATGCTCACCAAGTCTGCATTTAAAAACAGTAATGCTGTGAAATATTATTACAATTTTATAATAACTGTTTCCTAATTTAATGTATTTTAAAATGTAATTTATTTGAAATAGAAATCATGTAAAAGAAACAATGTAAAAGTCCTGACTGACACCTCTGATCAATTTAATGCATCCTTGCTGAATATAAAAATATTAATTTCTTTAAAAATATATATTATTGACCCCAAATTTCTGAACGGTAGTGTACAGATGTACTGTATTTGTTTGTTAACCAGAATTATACAAAGATGTATACTACATATTATGTTTTTATCAATATATTAATCCAGTTATAGTTGGGCTGTGATATATTTTAATCAAGATTATCCCTGTTTAATCAATTTATCTTTATGCAACTGTTCTCAAATCATTGGATTTCGTAGTAGTACTTCCCACAATGCAGTTGCCAACCAGTATTTCTGTGAAGCACTTTTTGTTTTTCCTATACCGTAATATTCTTATGCTCAAGCAACATTAGCAGCTTTCCTCACAGAGAATCAGGTCATACAGGCACAGATAAATTTGAAGGGATAGTTCACCCAAAAATGAAAATTTGATGTTTATCTGCTTAGAGTGTCAATGGTCCATTTGAGAGATAGGTGGCGGTAAGCAGATAAACATCAAATTTTCATTTTTGGGTGAACTATCCCTTTAAACATTTAGCTTTCTAGAGGTTGTTCATCAATCCACTCTTTGTCCCTAAAAAGTTAATTGTGCATTATTTTGTTAGCAACCGGTTGGTGTCAGATTAAAAAAAAACAAAAAACAATGAGCTTATAAGACTGGTTATGCTGATAAGAGCATATGCAGATAGCGTATAACAGATACACATTCTTGCTATGTGCACTAGTTTATTTGACTAAATTCAAACTTGAAGGAAGGGGCCACTGGGGCCAAACAAACACAACAAATGTTTTGAAACAGCCAACTTTCATATCTTTTCTTCATAATGCTTTTAGTGTCACATAATGCCTCTTTAACACATATTGTATGTTGCATGTTGTCCTGACCTTTTTTCTAGTTTACTATAGTGAGAGTAAGTGTTTAATATCTATTGACTGACAGATGTTTAATGTTTGCTCTGACCTGGTTTGCTGGTTTGCTACAGTGACCGTAAACTGCAGTAAGTTAAATTTGTCATTTGATTTAGTGGTTATGCTTTTGTGTTCAGCCAAGTGTAAGATATGTGAGTGGTCCTTTGAGAGTGAGCCAGTGTTCCTGCAGCACATGAAGAACACCCACAAACCTGGAGAGATGCCTTATGTGTGCCAGGTACATTGAGAGCAAATCACCTGAATGAACCTTATTACCAGTCTCCATCTATAGCTGCTTTTCCACCGTTGTGCCAAACCATTCTCATTCCATGCCGATCCAGCTCAGCCGGTACAGATATGGTATCATTATCTACTGTGGGGCTGATAACAGAGCTTGTAATACAGATGTGCCAATCGATGCCTTGATAACGTAAATGTTTACAGTATGCAACGTAAATAACAACCATGTTATGGAGGATGATCGGATATTTCTGTTAACTTCGCTCAAATAGTGTGTTTGACCAGCAACAGAGAAAAACTAGTAGCCAGACAACAAACAAGTGACTAATCCTGCGTGGTCACGTGACTACACGCATTTCACCAGCACAGAATTCCAGGCCGAGAACCGTTTTGGTGAGCTGAACCAAGTTCGAGTAGAAATATAACTGGAACCAGTCCTTACCATTCGTAGAACCGTTCGGCCCGACAGTGGAAAATCGGCTTTTAATAGTATAATAGTGTCTCAAGAGTCTATAATGTCTTTAAGGTGTGTGAATACCGGTCCTCTTTCTACTCTGATGTGTTTAACCACTTTCGTACTTGGCATGAGGATACCCGCCACCTCCTGTGCCAGTACTGCCTTAAGGTTTTCAAGCATTCCACCAGTTACCAGCATCACTATATTCGTCACCAGGTGAGCATAAATTATAAGGTCATGAAAGATAATTAGAGACAAAAAAAGTTGTGCTCCTGTATTTGTTATTGTTTGACCCAATAGACATAAACAGATATTTTTTGTTTTCTCCAGAAGTCCACAGTTTACCACTGTAACAAATGCCGTCTTCAGTTCCTGTTCACAAAAGACAAAATTGAGCATAAAATCAATCACCACAGGACTTTCCGAAAACCTCGTGAATTGGAGGGGCTCCAGCCTGGGACAAAAGTAAAATATTTGTCTGTTTGTTTGCTTGTTTGAAAGCAAGTTCAACAGGTGCAACAATGTATTTTATGAATGTTTTATGTCATCTCCTTATTCCCAGGTGACCATTAGGGCATATGTTGGGCTTAAGAAGTTACCAGGTCAGGCATCTTCAAAAGCATGCACTAACTTTCAGAAGAATAGTAATAGCAGTTCACAAACTTGTAGTGGTGACCAGCAATCACAACGACATGGACCTGGGAAGAAACGGGTCAGCAAGATGTTTGACTTGTCCAAGTTCCAAGAGCAGAGGCAAGCTCATTCTGCATTTTAACAGATATGTTGATCCATTTCTGGAAATCAGAAATTTGAAATATGTACTTTTTGGTCTTCCTCTCTCCAGGGCACTGATGGGCAGACATAAGTGTGTGGAGTGCTCTTTTGACATCCCAGACTTTGCGAATCACTACCCTACTTATGTTCACTGCTCACTCTGCTTCTATAGCACTTGCTGTTCTCGTGCTTATGCAAACCACATGATCAAGTAAGTGAAGTCATATGTCTTTCTTTACATCCTCTTGCACTAAAATGATCAATCTGTAAATAAAAAAATGGTGCCACTTGATGCTGGAGGTTAAAGTTTAGTTTGGTAAGTTTTAGTTTGGTATGGCAGATAATCAGTGTGACAACATACTGATTGCAGTTCATTTATTAATTTCAGCAATCACGTTCCTGGAAGAGTCCCAAAAACATCTAAAAAGGGGCCACTAAGGTAATATATTATTTTCAATTTTGAGTTCTATTTTTTATACAATCTGAAACTGTTGCTTATGGCTGTTTTGTTGCTCTTTTGTAGTGGTGTGAAGCTGAGCTGTACAGGTTGTGAATACTCCACTGCTTTAGGGAACTTGATGGCCAAACATCTCATTAAGTTCCCTACTCACTCCTACTGTATCTTCACTCGTAAAGGTGGGTGTTCTCCAACTCAGTAGAACATTAAAGCATGTATGTGTTTTACTGAGTCTTTAAAACTCATTATGAAAAGTTGTGTCTTACTGCATGGTCCACTAACCTGCATGCTCAAATTTCTTTCTCTGCTTTCTTTCTCCTGTAGTTACAGGGCATTCATCTCTATTGTAGGTGTCATTAATTGCATGATTATAGTAATAATACAGTGTAGACACAAAGTAACAATACATTAAAACTAAATTAATAGTATAACAACATACCCTGTTACTGGAAACTTATCAGTACAACTTATTATAAGTTACATTTACTTAACAACAAAGTCCAAAATGACTTGAAGTGCCAAATGAATGTAAAAACGTTTTGGGGAATAAATAAAAAATGTTTTTTTTTCATGGGTCATGAAATAATATGTATAACTGTATAACTGCCGGATTACCTTTTTCAGTAAATGTAAGGCATCTGCTATTGACACATGCAACAACTTTTTGTTTTTAATGCATATTTACAGGCTTAATTAAACAGTGTGTAGTAATTGCATCAGTTCACATCTTTATTGGATCAAACTCTTGACAGTAGATTTCTAAAATCAGAGTGTCTTAATGTTGTACGTGTGCAAACTGTTAATCTTAAGGCTTGATTCACACACTGTATATGTATTTTCACAGCTTGAATGCTATTTATTGTGAGGAGAAAAGAAAATACTACATAAACTTTTCTAAAGATAGTCAGTTCCCCTCAGAGATACATTCACATAAACTCCTACTCCAATTGTATCGCGATTTGTTTGGCATATCAACCGATTTGAATCGTCAAATATTTGAAGCGATTTTTAACCGGCTTGCGGTGAATCGTTACATCCCTAGAGGATAGACACCTACAATAAAGAATGATCTTTTTAATAAATATTTTTTTTCTATGCATTCATAGCTACACTCAAACATTACAGATATGCTTACAACATTTGCAAAGTGGCCAGTCTTGAGTAATAGCCCACAGTATGTGATACACAACAATCACAGGTGTGGGGTATGAGCTCAAGATGTCCATTGTCAAAATGGACAAACGTGGGCCTTTTGAACTTGGTGTGACTCTACAGGACTTACTGGCAAGCCTTTGCGAGAGCACTCTGGATGAGTGAATGAGTATTTACGCAAAACCTACTGCACACTACCTGAACTGGAGAATATCAGATGGAATACAAAAAAAACCTAAATGGAGTAATTTAGAAACATGACAAATGAATAACGACAAGGACTATCCATCGGGGAATTATCTGCTGCTTCTGAGCTGCTTATTGTTTTCTGTTTTCAAAAGCTAACTGACCTATCAGAACCACATATACATTGAGCATGGTGTTATAAAATGGATTATTGGTGATAGTAGAGACTCCAAGGAGAAGACTAACTCTGTGTTCCTATAATCCCTCCCCTCCCCTACCCTACAGAGTGTTTCGAGACAGATATTGAGTTCTGCCAGGTTGAGGAGGAGGTGGAGGGTCCACAAGGGGATGAAGCTAGTGATGTTGGGACACAGCTTGTCAAAATGGACAAACGTGGGCCTTTTGAACTTGGTGTGACTCTACAGGACTTACTGGCAAGCCTTTGCGAGAGCACTCTGGATGAGTGAATGAGTATTTACGCAAAACCTACTGCACACTACCTGAACTGGAGAATATCAGATGGAATACAAAAAAAACCTAAATGGAGTAATTTAGAAACATGACAAATGAATAACGACAAGGACTATCCATCGGGGAATTATCTGCTGCTTCTGAGCTGCTTATTGTTTTCTGTTTTCAAAAGCTAACTGACCTATCAGAACCACATATACATTGAGCATGGTGTTATAAAATGGATTATTGGTGATAGTAGAGACTCCAAGGAGAAGACTAACTCTGTGTTCCTATAATCCCTCCCCTCCCCTACCCTACAGAGTGTTTCGAGACAGATATTGAGTTCTGCCAGGTTGAGGAGGAGGTGGAGGGTCCACAAGGGGATGAAGCTAGTGATGTTGGGACACAGCCTGACTGGTTGTCCATGAAGCAGTGGAGTGTGCCCAAAGAGGAAGAAACTGTGCCAGAATTCATGGAAAGTTGTGGCCCACAGCATATAATGGCCAGGAATAGTGATGTCCTCGAATACTTCCAGCTTCTTTTTCCCGACATCCTTTTTGAGCAGATAGTTTTTGAGACCAATGCCTATGCCACTTATTGCTGCTCTTTGGGGCAGGGGGACCCTTCCTGGAAACCTGTGTCCATAGAGGAAGTCAAAGGCTTCTTTGGTCTCTCTATCCTCATGGGGATTCAGGGCCTGGGGGAGCCAGAGTTATACTGGTCCTGGGACCATCACCATGGTCGCTACGGCTCCAGGACATGGGAGCTCTTTTACAGGACCATGTCAATCAAACGCTTCAAGCAGATCGGCGCTCACATCCGAATGAGCAGCATGCTTGTGGAGAACGATAACCAGAGTGCCGACAAGTTGTCCTTTTTTCACCCCATGCTGAGCATCCTGCAGAAAAGTATGCAAGAGGCCTACAAGCCAAACAAATGTCTGACAGTTGATCAAGCTTTTCTACCAAACCACGACAAAGGAATCGCTCAGGAGAAGAGTAAAAATTCCCAGCCGAGGATATGGCTACTGTGTGACTCAAAGTCAGGCTACTGCCATAAACTGCTGGTATTAACGCGACAGGAGAAACACAAAGACTTGGGAAAATTAGTTGTACCTCAACTCATAGAGGGCCTTGAGGGTAAACATCACCACATTTTCCTGTCTAGCTCACTTGTGTCTGTGCCATTCATGAAGGAGCTGTATGACGTTGGAATATACTGCTCCAGCTCCGTCCTCCCTCAAAGTCCAATTTTGCCCAAGGAGTTTTGGGATGAACCTCCGCTGAACAATCAAGGTGATTTCCAACAGTATGAATTCGCCCCGCTTCTCGCCACCAGATGGAGAGATAACAAGCAGCTGGTATGTCTCTCCACAAATGCTGATGCAGGCCACCCAGACGTGGTGTGGAGGAGATCTCCCACTAAGATAGGCGAGCTTTGTGCTGTTGAAAGACCCCAGGCCTTCAAGCTGCTCCAGGACAACATGCGTGGTGTGGACATCTGTAATCAGCTGCTGACATGCAACCAACTCGGCGGGCTGGTTCTCGATACCAATTGGCGGCGTCTCTTTTGGTTCCTTGTCAACTTGAGCATCATCAACTCTTTCATTGTCCTACGGGAAACCCGCAAAGACAACCCACCCGGGTGGTTTCCGGGGGGACATTTCTCCCAGGCCATCTACCGTAAACGTCTGGGGTACCAGCTGGCCAAGTGTGCCGAAAGATATGCTCGCCAGAACCAAGTCCACGATAGCATGCTTGACCAGCAGATTGTAAAAAAAGAAAATCCGGAGACGCAAGAAGGGGTCAGACATCGATTAGCCAAAATTACTCGTAGGACAAGGAGATGTAAAGTTTGCAACCTGAAAAACATGCGTCATGAGAGTGTATATGGCTGCACAGCCTGCCTAGTGAATCTGTGCAAACGTTCTTGCTGCTTCTGGGACTACCATGGTTTCTCAACTAATTTACAAGGTTATAAAGCTCAAATACTGACACTAAATATTAATCAGTGTATTTTTGAATGCTTGTTCTCTGTTCAGATGTTGCATAAAATTAAAGAATTTACAGTTTCAAACAACTTTTTAATTCGCATGCATTCATTTGAAGTGATAATGCATTCTATTATATATTTTTAACATGAAAGATATAACATCAACACATTGCTTACATTCATTGTCCTAGATTATTATAATTTATGTAATTTTTTTTCCTCTACAGGTAACCCAAAAGTTGGATTCATTGACACCAAGAGGTACATATTTTTGAAACCAAAGTTGATTTCAGAAATACTTTCTAACTCAAACAATTGTATGATTTATTATTGCAACCGCCGGTAGATACATTTAAAGATAATGTGTTGTACAAACATTTTAGTTACACCTAATTTAACATTTAATTTCAGAGTTATTGCATGCACTTTTTAAAAATAAATTTAAATGGAAAAGTTATGAAAGAAAAATACCTATGCAGCTAGCAGTTTAGTTAGCTCATTTTAAGTTGCCACGTTTTTCATGTTATACAGATTCTGGAAAGTGACACACTATTTCCCTTCCAGGGAAGGCACAGAGCCTGGACTTAAATATAGAACTGAAATGTTGGAAAGAGCATCTTCAGTGGATGTCAAAAACTCATGTGGCGCCGACGCTGGTCTTGATGTAGATGTGGACCAAGAAATGGCCCCTCTGGAAGATGAAGACACTGACTCAGACTCTGAGATGACCGAAAGTGATGAAGACATGCCACGTGAAACAGTGGCTAGACAGAAGGTTGAGGTAACAGTAACCAATACACTTTCACAACCTGTGAAAAATAGAGAGGAGACTCTGTCTATTCATCAACGTCGAATACTACTCCTTGCACTGTGCTCCGGGGTCCAGAAAGCGGCTAAAGAAATGGTCACCAAACCTCAGCTCATCAAAACCTGGCTTCAGGACAAAGAGAATCAATTAAATGAATGCAGCAGCAGGAGCTGTGGAGAGGCCGTTGATCGCCTAGTGGAGTGGGTTTTGACTCAACGGGAACAGCAGCGTCCTATCAGTGAGGCGAAACTATTTGAAAACGCTTCGGAGCTCCAAAGCCAAACCAACGAGAACAATTCTTTCCGTATTTCATACGAGTGGGCCGTGAGCTTCATGATGCTGCACAAATTGGGCTTGGATACCCCTTTCACAGTACATCGGGAACTCCCTAATGCCATGGAGCAAAACTGCCATCGCTTCACAGAGTTGGTGCACAGTAAAATAAAGACAAACAACATTCCACAGCGTGTCTTTGGTGCTATGGACCAGCTTTCTGTTTTTGTGGACTTCAAAATGCTGAATGAGAATACCAGAATAAGCAGAGAGACTGCTTTTCAGTTTACTGGGTCTGGGAAGCCTTTCATAAAGATGTACCTTTCAATGCTCGCAAATGGTACAATGCTACCTGCAGTGTTCTTCACAAGTCACTCCGCAAGCATGCTGAGCAGAAGCCCACCAGACTCAATCCTGCTTATGGCCAAAGAGGAAGGTTTCAGCACAGCGGAAGAGCTAGAAATTTGGTCCACCAAAGTGTGGAAACAGCATCTCGACTCACAGAATGAAAATGATGCCCTACTGGTTATGGATAGCCATCATAGCCAAACATATGAGAACGTCATATCCACAGTCAGTAGCACCAAAACCTTCCCCGCCATAATTCCGGCTGGCTGTACGGCCAGACATCAACCTCTAGAGATGTGTGTACGCCCTGTGCTGCAAAGATTATTTCTAGCTCGTTGGGCACAACAACCCAGCGATGGTGCATCTGGGGTTCAGTGTGAGGATCTGGTGGAGCTTCTCGTATCCTGGTTGGAAGAGGCCATGTCTTGCTTCTCTGGTAGGCCTGAATTTATTCAACACTCGTTCTGCTTGGCTCGCCTGCTTCTTGACCAGGAAGTACATGCAAATTTGCCTGGTACACCTTTGGAGCTGTTAAATAAACTGTCTGAGGCTACACTTGGACCTGAAGTTGTAGATCTTGAGTCAGCAGAAGAAGATGATGAAGAAGAGCCAATGGACACACATACTGTAGACAAAGTGAGTCAAGTAACTGAGAAAATTGATTTGACACAGGAGCCAGAGGATACAGAAAATGAAGAAGTCAGTGAAACAAAAGATGAAGACGCAATGCCAATTGAAATAAAAAAGACAGAGCAACAAAAGGAAAGAACTGATGAATGTTTGGAAATTGCAAGTGAATCCACAGATTTCTCACATTCATCCCCTGAATCAGAGACCCCCTCACACAACTCTGAACAGGATAATTTCTCAGAATCTGGTCAGGATGCTAACACTTACCAAACGGACTTGGCAAACAGGTGATATTTGAACTACAGAGACATTGAACAGAAGGATTTGAGGTCAGACAAACCTATTTAGGCAGAATGTGACTGTGGATAATTTAATTTGCAACCTATTGTGAGGTGAAACGAAAATGTAAAAGTATTTTTTTTAATCCTAAATACTGTATAGATTTACAGGATAGACATTGCATGATTGACTTTTGCAAAGTTTTCTACTGTTCGTTCTTTCTGTTTATTCACTAGCATAAAATGATCCAATAGCGCCCACAGTGTTAGAATTTTTTGTCTATGGACAGATATTATATTTGTGTTTAAATTCTACATCCTCAGACAGTAAATCAGCGTTTTTGTGCCATTCTAAAGCTGTAATGAGAAAATTTTCATCAAGCCAGATTGAGGCTTACAGTGGTTTGCTTCGTTTTTTATTTGCCTCTACATGGCTGTACTACTCTCACAGTTTGTGTGGCATCAGTTTCACGCCTGACTGGAGGAAGAGTATCACAAAGCATGTGTTGACCATGTGCGAGACATAGTGGAAGGCAGAAAAATAATCTAACACTTGAAATGAAGAATCACTCAAATGCTATTTCGATAAGTGCTATTTAAAATCGTTTAATTTACTATAGCTCTTGCAGTTGGATAGGCCATTACTGAACAATATAACTTTTATTCCATGGCTTTACAGAGTCTGCTATTTCATTATATGGCTGTGCTAAAATTCAGCATTATGGCTGGCAACAGACTCAGACCTGCTTTAAGTTCTTCTATTTTGGTTATCTATCTACTTACAGACCGAATAAACGAGACACGCTGAAAAGTCTTAGCATTGGTATTGCAGAAGCAGCAGTGAATGGAGTGGGATCGGTATGTATATTCATTATTGATTTCAGCATCTGAATTTACCGTAGCAACCACAGGATGGTGTAACTACACTCCAGGTGTCATTCATTGACATTCAATTCAAAGACGTTCTGTAGCACATTATTGGTGCCCTTCCATGTTTGTTAAGGTACTTACTTTGATTTAATTTCCTTTTGCTGCAACGATTTTGTATATAATTTACATGTACTAAATGCTGGGGCTTTATGTAAACAGTCTGATTATGAAGGTAAGTGGGAGTTGATATAACTTGGGGTCTTTTGGATGTTATTTTGATGAAACCGTAAAGAGGGCTAAAAAAAAAATATATATATATGTATATACAGTATATATATAATGATTTAAGAGGTAAAAGTGTTATGTGTGTGGCTTGGCATTGACTATTCCTCATGAATAAAACATAAATAAACTCAGTTTGTGCATATAGCCCACTCGTTTTTCCCATGCTTCCCTGCTTTGTTTTAATGTGGACAGGAAG
>NW_015625587.1:1833751-1834266 GCF_001515625.1 Sinocyclocheilus rhinocerous | reverse complement strand
ATAGAGGAGAAACAATAATGTACAGTATGTGGAAAATAATGTGTTTTTTTAACCTTAAACCGCATAAACACATTTCATTACACCAAATACACAAAATAATGTTCTTTTTAGCAACATCATATGACCCCTTTAATTAACGCAGGACGTCATCTAGCGATATTTAGCGACTTTTCGAGCAGGCTTTAGCTACTTTCCATTCAAAGAAGTTGGCAACATTGTCCGGGGACGCAGTCAGACCCTTCTCGATTTCCTAGGACCGAGGTGGCGCTTTTATTCTCCAGTTGAATACCTGGGTGTCACGAATTATGTGCCCAGCAAAATCTGATTAAAATATTATGCGTAATTAACAGTGAGTGGTGGTTTCAGACATTATAGTGCCGCACTCGTACTTGACTCTTATTGTGACTCTTATTCTGCCTGAAAGAACTGAAGGCGGAGCGATTCGACCAATCAGATGAAAGGAACATTTCAAATGTTGAAGCCATAAACCGAATTTTAAACCCCAAACGAAAAAT
>NW_015625587.1:1824658-1833675 GCF_001515625.1 Sinocyclocheilus rhinocerous | reverse complement strand
CCGAGGTGGCGCTTTTATTCTCCAGTTGAATACCTGGGTGTGGTTTTTAAGGATCATCTCACAGTCCCAAGTGGTACTGTCTCTGAAAGAGTTAATCCCAAAAGCGACATCTTTCTGCACGTCCCAACGGGTTGTTGGGTCAGTGAGTTTCCGTCCGTGAAAGCAGCAGCATCAGCGTCAGTATGGGTGAGTGTCACTTCTAATGCACTTTTGACCATTGCTCAGACTTTTTTTTTCTCGAGCATTCGACATTTTCATCCGAATTTTTAGTACGCAATTGCTCCAATTTGGAAGAAAGAATTTCTTCATAAGAGATTATTTTCATTTAGACATGAGTTATAGGCCTGTCAAAATCATTAAGATAGAATTCGTGCAATGTTGCTTTCCTTCGGAGTGCACTAAATTAGCTTTTTAACGTTTTCTGAGGCATGTTGAAGACTTCAGAGTCTACATGTAATCAAATTGATTTACAACAAAGAACAAACAAGTTGTTATTGCAGCTAACCTAACATTTTAACCTTTTATTATATATCAATCTCGTGCAATACAGAAATAATTATGTTATTAACACATAATAATAGTGATAAAAGGCTTATACATTTTATTTTTTTCTTATTGACCTCAATATGGCTCATTAGCCTGTAGAGTTCATCTTTATTGACATCATTGAACACAGACTTAGAAAAAGTTATTTGTGTGTGTGTTTTCATCTTTGACTTAAAATTCAGAGTTTAGCTTTGATTACACAACAATTTTTATTTTGGGGATGGTTGGTCAATGAGGGGGCTGACCTTCACATAACCCATAAACATTTGGCTATCAAGGGAAGGATGTTGAACAATTCTTGGCAAGACACAGTGTCTCCTAGATAGTGACATTGCCCTTATGTTGTAGTTGGGTTTATGTGCTTGTTTGTGTGTTTTTCCTTATGTCCAATATTTACAACAAGGCAGTAAAAATGTGTTATCTAGTAATATCCAGTAGTTCACTCATCATTCTTGCCTTTCAAGAGTGAACACACTACATGGTGCACTTTGTAGTTCAAAAGATTAACTAACCCACACATTTAAATAATATGCAAAAACTTTATGCCTTTATTTAATTTCTCAGATTTTTATTACGGATGAAATGCATAACAAGCTAAATTTAGTTTATGATAGGATACTTCCCAGATTGAATTATGTCTATATGACTGCATCAGTCTGGCCTACTTCAATAGTTGAATAACTGACTATAGCTCACATAGAAATATTTGAGATGTGACATATGCTTTCTCTCATTGCTTGTAGCTTCTACCTGTTCAGGATGTGGACCAGGATATAAAACCCCTCTGGATGCAATGAAAGGTGAGTTGTTTTAAAACATAAGAAAGCATATTGTCTAAACAATAAGATGGTAGTAAATATTAACATGTGAGTTGGTAATACATTGCAAGTCACTACAAGGGAGCAGTGACCTAATCAGATGAAAGGAGCGTTTCAGCACCGCCCACACGTGCGAATGAAATATTGAAGCCATAAACCGAATTTTAAACCCCAAACGAAAAATGTTAAACTAAACGGAAAAACGAATAAGCGAGCCGTTTTTCCATTTCTCGTTATTGCATTCCAAATAGGAGATGAAATGATCAAAACGTACACGGACCCTGTTTACATGTTTGTAGGTTAGTTTTTCATGACAATGTTTTAAAGCTAAACATCCTGTATAAATGCTTTGTGAATTCGAATTGCAGTTCTGCACCCTTCCCTTGCTAACTCGATTCAAATTCACGAACTGATTTGAACATTAAGAGCATTTAGAATTCAGCTCTGAATTGCCTGCATACCTGAAAAGATGTGAAAATGGTAGTAAATATTAACATGTGAGTTGGTAATACATTGCAAGTCACTACAAGGGAGCAGTGACCTTTTTAGGATATAAAACCCCTCTGGATGCAATGAAAGGTGAGTTGCTTTAAAACATAAGAAAGCATATTGTCTAAACAATAAGGTGGTAGTAAATATTAACATATGAGTTGGTAATACATTGCAAGTCACTACAAGGGAGCAGTGACCTTTGCACTGGAGACTCACTGTCATACACATGTACTCACATGTGCTCACTGAACAACTTCTGATCTTGCAGCTCCTCCTCCCCACCAGCAGAGGTCCTCCTCACTTGCGAATTGGCATTGCTCTGCATTGTTTGGTTTGCCTACTGTTTTCCCTCAAAAACAAAAACAAAATCCTGTCATACACTATAAACTTGCCTCAAGTTTATATATCACTGTACAATTTTTTTTTTGAATTTGGTAAAGGCAGTTAAATTTCTATGTGATTTTAAACCTAAAGACAAAAATACTTTTAGCATGATACATTGCGTTATACCTTAGAAATTCTTTGAAATTATTATGTGTTTAAAATTATAATGAATATTTTTTATGTATAAATATGATTGATCTAACGGGAAAACCAGTATACATTTTGTCTTTGTAAAATTTTGTTTTTTTAATGCTGGAGTCATTATAAAAAAATCTGTTTAACTGGCTTATATAGGCATGCAAAATCTATATACATATAAAAACACCATAATCACATAATTTTTTAAAAATTGAATAAATCTTGTTATTTTGTGTATTTAAGCATGCAAAACACTTAATAGCAGATTTTTATGTTTAGTGCATTTTTTATCAAATGTGGACACAAATGGTACACCCTTTATGGAATTTTTTGATAAATGATAGGAAACACAGATTAATAGATTTAAACTTTAAACTTAAACATAAATTCTTCCTACAGGGCCTCGAGAAGAGATAGTCTACCTGCCATGCATTTACCGTAATACAGACATTCAGAAACCTGACTATCTTGCAACTGTTGATGTCAATCCACAATCTCCCAATTTTTGCAAGGTAATAGCAAATATGATTAATAAATACACACTTAAAAACTATTTTAGATTAAAATGTGGCAGCAACATGCTTCCTTTTAATATTTGTAGTATAACTTTAGTAGCATTTTTTCTATTTACACCCTCTTGTAATGGTCTAGGTGATTCATAGGCTGCCCATGCCTAATCGAAAGGATGAGCTACACCATTCTGGTTGGAATGCCTGTAGCAGTTGTTATGATGATCCCTCCAAAAGACGCAATCGTCTCATTCTGCCTTCCCTGATGTCCTCCCGTATCTACGTCGTTGATGTAGGGACGGATCCACGGACCCCACGGCTTCATAAGGTTCATTTTAGTAAACACTCAGTTATACAAGAGCCTGGCTGTATGAATACCCTTATTGTGATGGTGTTAACTTTGTGGATGAACATCTGGGTTAGTAATCTGAGGAAGTTTAAAAACCCAGGAGCAATTCATGAACTAGAGAGTTGCTTAAATGACTTGATCTAGTTGCTCCAAAAGGGCTTTTCCTACTTATATGCATATGATTTTTAATTTTAACTGCATGCTATAGTACTTCATGCTTCACATTTGGTAAACTCAGACAAGCAAATGTGTATCATGAAAATATATTTGACCAGTGGAGGTCACAATCTCAAAGATGAACCACTTGGCTGAAAATCAAACAAAACCACAATACTTTTGGTTAAAATAAATGCTCTATCAACTCTATCAAATAAATACGCTCTGTCGACAGCATCTGTTTACTATAGAGCCCCGCACATGATATGCAGTAAAGAGATATATATATTGTGGCCACAAATTAAGAATTAGTTTCCATGACTTATTAATTAGTTCCCTTGTTTTAGTTAAATTGTGGCCACGAAGTAAGAATTTGTTCCCTCATTTTAATAAATCGTGGCCACATTGTACAAATATGTTCCCTAATTTAGTCAATCGTGGCCACGTAGTACTAATTCATACCCTTGTTTTAATTAGTACAATGTGGCAACGATTTACTAGAATGAGGGAACAAATTAATAAGTCGTGGGAACAAATTCTTAATTCGTGGCCACGATAAATATATTTTTGTCATGTGCCCCCAATATTTGTTTCAGTTTCTGTTAAGAAAAGCCACAGAGAACCTGATCGATTTTAGCAGTTTGAATTTATTTTAAAAGCCCAGAAGCATGACATCATGTCCTGTTACCCATATTGATTGATTTTGTTTAACATCTACAACATAATGCTGAACATCAAGTGTGACCACCCCTTAATACATGACTGTTGACTTTAAGAATGTTTCGTTCTTTCCAAGCCCATGAATTCTTTCCATCTCTCTCCTCCTCCAGATAGTCGAGCCCATAGATCTGTTCTGGAAATGCGGCCTTGCCAACCCCCACACTTCTCACTGCTTAGGCAGTGGCCAAATCATGATCAGTACAGCAACATTACACACTAACTAACATTAAAAAAGTGAAATCGTAATGAACCACCCCTTTAACAGTGTAAATAGGTCAGAATGCATGAAATGGCATTAGACATCCCCTTTAATGGAAAAACTCAGGGAATGAACAAACATTAATTATTATGTACAATGTACAATGTCATTTCCAAACCAAAAAAAGCACTATAGTATAGTTTTAAGACTTTTTGACAACAGTAACCCACTAAATACAATGATCCCCTTAGCAAAGGACTCCCTTTCTAAAACATAATGGTTGCTATATGTTTTTTCTACATACTGCTAGTGTTTTATATATATATATATATATATATATATATATAGGACTGTCAATAGAATTAAATAGTTATGAATAATGATTATTTTTTGTTTATTTCTGACTATTTTTGAAACTAATATGAAATATTATGCATGTAAATGTTTACATTTAGTAATTTTTGGGGGGTTTTCTCTCAATTTCTTTTTCTCTCTCATTTTCCCTGCACCCAAATGTAACAATCTGCTTTAATGACAAAAAAAAAATGGTCTGAATAATAAGTTGTGACATTTTTCTAAATATTGTTAGCGTAATGTATAAAATTTTTAAATTTTTATTTTTCTCTCATTTTTCCCCTTTCAATTTTTTCCTGGACTCCAGTTTGACAATCTGCTATAATGGCAAAATGTTAAAAGAAATTAGACACTCATTTACCCATGTATTTCTTGCCATAGGTCTCATTACTGATATCTTGATCTCACTGGATGATCGCTTCCTGTACTTCAGTAACTGGTTGCATGGAGACATTCGACAGTATGACATCACTGACAGGAGGAATCCACGTATGGTTGGTCAGGTAAGACAGCTTGGATTAGCAGGATCAAGACACCTTTGTCTACATTTCTAAAATCATGTCAAAGACAAATAAAGTAAATATTTTTAAGGTCTTCCTTGGGGGCAGCATTTTGAAAGATGGACCAGTGAAAGTATTGGAGGACAAAGAACTGGATAGCCAGCCAACCCCACGGATACTGAAGGTACTATTTCATTTCCAAGTATGCTTCATGTGAGATCTGTGTACACATTTGAGTTAGCCATTTATGTAGAGAAAAACAGCCTAAAGCTGTTGGTAACTAAGTAATTGACAGATGACCCAGCTTATTGTCCTCCAAATCATTAGGTCATGCAGACCTAAACAGAGCAATTAGAGCATATCATTTGTTGGAGGTCAAAATGTTCCTTTCCTCATCAGGGAAAGCGTGTGCAGGGAGGCCCTCAGATGCTCCAGCTTAGCTTGGATGGAAGACGACTGTACGTCACCACCTCCTTATACAGTGCCTGGGACAAGCAGTTCTACCCTGACCTCGTCAAGTGAGACAAAAAAATCTTTCTTTGTGATGTTACTTGAGTATTGTATGTAAATCAAGGATGAAGAAATGAGGCTGTTTAAATGGTTTTAGAAGTAACTTCTGATTTGTTTGTTATGCTGTAACATGTGTCTTATTTCTCTTGAGGGAGGGGTCAGTCATGATGCAGATTGATGTGGACACAGATAAAGGCGGCCTGAAGCTCAACGAGAATTTCCTTGTGGATTTCGGAGCAGAACCAGATGGTCCTGCACTTGCCCATGAGCTCAGATATCCTGGTGGAGACTGCACTTCTGATATCTGGTTATGAAATTGGGGCCAAGCCATTACGTTCCAAGGAGCAGAATTATTATTCCCATATTTTCACAACTGAGTGGAGATACAATATATCATCAGTATCATGATCATGTTTAATCTACATATGGATCTAAATCCTTAATCATATCATGTCAATTAGTGATTGCAAGAGTGAATCACATCTCAAATATAAAAATATATTTTTGTTGTCTTTATATGCTTTCTGCATTTTTTAAAATAAATATTTTGTATCCCATTGAACTCAAAGGCTTTCTCATTTGTTGTTGTAAGGGCTTTCCGAATCATTAGAATTGCAAAGTAGATTTTAAACACGTGGTGCAAGTGCACCGAGTGAGTGCACACAATCACCATCACTATAAGCGCACATATTTTAAAGTATCCTATTAGGAATACGTTCTAAAATAAAGCAATCAGTTATGTTGTATTACAGTGCTTAGAAACCATCAAAATACAAAAAAACAAACTTTTCAAGGAGTTACACCACTACATAAGGTAGTTTTGTTTATTGCCGTTGTAGTACACAAGTATGGAAATTTGTCTCTGCAAGTCTGAAGACAGGGACAAATATTTTATAAGAAGTATTATTAAAAAAATTTTTTTTTCTGTAATAATAAATAACTACAGTACAATTATAAATAGGAGAAATATGTAAAATGTTTAGTATAAACTAACCTGCATCAAATTAAATGTCATCTATTGACATATACATTGTATATATACACACACATACATACATACACTTTATAAACAAAAATAATAATAATTGTAAAACGTTATATGTAATATAAAAATATTAATAGCAATTGTTATACTTTTATCATTATTACTAATATTTCTTACTATTATTCTTATATAAATGAGAAGCAAAACGTTTTCAACATCTAATGTTTTTAACCTTTTATAACCTAATGCTTATCACCCTATTTAGCTGTGCCTCAAAGCCTAGCGAGCTTCCTATCTATACAGCAATTGTAGCCATTGCCTAAACGCCAGAATGCTGTCTTGGTAGGCAGCTCTCTTGTGTTTTGCGACACAGGCTGTACGTGTTGTATCCTGGAATCAGGCAGTTGATATGGGCAGCCCTGGCGTGTCATCTCTCCACTCACTTTCTTAGCGAACCACACCGGCTATTCAGCAACAGGAGAATCCCGACTCCCAAATGGGGCAGTTAAAACACAGATAAACCGATTATTTAAGCCTTCACCCGGTTTATTTCGAGGTAAGTCATATGTTTACATGTTTCCTTGGGTCGGTTCAAAAGTAAAAGAACGTTATAAAGTAGAGACGTTGCGTTAGCGGCTTGGCTAAGTGTAGCATCCGTTTGTGTTTTATGAGGCTTATCCTTTCAGGCCTTCATTACAGTTGAACATTTAATAATAACTAGTGTTAATTAAATTATGCTCTTGTTCAGCACACATACTATTATACTGTTTTTAAGGAAATCATCTCTTTGAGCCCTACAAGAGAGAAAAGTAGTCGACGTGTCAATTTAAAGGTCTCAGCTAAACATGCTCAGATGCTAACTTGAGTGCAAAAGTCATCTGACTGATAGACTGCTTACTTTTTAACGTCTGAAGTAGGACAAAACAAGTAATGTTTTGATTATAAAGCAGATCAGAGAAGAAATATGGTTGTTATTACGGGGTTTGGCCATAACCGCAAATATTTAGCTTGATGTGCTTGTACTGTCAGTTGTCTGTAGACTTTCAACTAACTTACGTGACATAAAAATAAATAACATTGACAGTGTGTTTTTATGGCAAGTTGATTAACTAGTTCAGCATTGCTATTTTAGTTAATCTAGATCATTATGTCCTGATCGAACCAGCTGATGCATCACATCAATCTAAATCATAGCTACCGATAGCCATTATAGAACTGGCTTTAAGTTTGTTGATTTCGTTTCAGTGTGTTTGATCTCAAGATTATTGGATTTCATGGTTTATTTATACTGTGGCAGTCTTGTAATCTAGTTACTCAAGGGTTTCATCAAATAGTTAGATAATAATGGTTTTTGGTTGTGGAAAGTGTTGTGGGTGTTGGCAGAAGGAGACTCTTGAGACTGATCATTCATGATCTACATGTTTTGTGTTCCTCTAGAGATCACTGTCTTCCTCTCACATTTCAGGGTAAAGGCTGATTGAATTTACTCTTTCCATTGCAATTGGAGAAGTTTGATGAAACATTTTGATACCAAACAATAGAAATAGGCCTGTGCTTGTGGTTAGTGTGAATCAGTGTTGCAACTCCTACTGTTATCAGTTTAGGCTTGTTGTAGAGCAGTGTTTTTCCAGTTTCACAGGATTTAACTCGGAGAAAGAGCTGGCAAGCTAGAACAACATACAAACTGTCAGTTTAGAGTAAACCATCCACCAGAGATGGATTCAGCATGTGATATGTGAGAGGAGAGCTGGCATCTTCGTCAAAGCTGACTCAGTCTCCACCATTTGACATGTGCTTTAATCTCATCACTTTTAGAATCAGTTTTGATTTCATCTATTACAGTTTCTGTTCCTGGTCTTAAATTTCAGTGATCTAAGAACAAACACTTTTGCTCATGCTAATCGGTCTAACTTATCTGACTTTCCATCACTGCTGTTAACAACATGAAAGTAGAACCACGTAGGCATGGGCCGATTACCGGTTTCAAGGTATACCGCGATTTGAAAATGTCACGGTTTTAAAACCACTAATATTTTCCGTTATACTGTTCCTGCGGTATGCGCTGTTTTTCATGTCTCCTCAAAGACTGAAAGAAAGTGTAGGAAGGAATCCCTCAGGTTGAGTGAGAGTAACACGACCCCTCCCCCTCCTGTTGGTGCCAGCAGTCAGTCAGGTGTGTGTATGACAGCCGAAGGAGCTTCCCCTGGAACTTACGTGATCGGCAACCGGCCGTTTTTTGTTTGTTTTTGTTTTATTGCAGCTCGTCTCTGTTCTGGACTTGCACAAACTGCGTTGCAATGCAATAGTTTTCCAAAATGTCATTTATGTGAAAATATGAAGTCTGTAAACACCCGTTA
>NW_015625587.1:1821100-1823475 GCF_001515625.1 Sinocyclocheilus rhinocerous | reverse complement strand
GCTGCTTCTACACTAACTGCGGTTACTGAAACCATGCTTTCTTTCTTTGCGTGCACATTTGGGCCGCATTGTGCTAATATTTCCACATAGTGAGGTAGATATGTGGGGGCGTGTTAGAACGAGCCGTTTTAGGGGGGCGTGGCAGAGTCTTAACTTTGATAAAGAATATCTCTTTGGTTTTGAGACTTTAGTCTTTGCAACTTCAGGGATCTTATCTATGCACAATCAGCTTGTAACACTCCAAAGAGTGTTAAATCTTGAAATCGCATCATATGACCCCTTTAAATCAAATTAGGTATATGAAATTATATAACTAAATGATATGAAATTATATGTATATGAATTATCTTACTAAAATTAAATAACTGTGATTACAGATTTAGGTTAAATAAAGATGTCGGTCTTTATTTTTCTTCTTTTTAGGGCAGCAGTAGCTCTAGCAGCAAAGCAACCATCCACATCAAAAGCTGCATGACAGCCCACAATTCAGCAAACCTTTCAGAAACAAATCAAAGAAAAAATAAACAAATACTACTGTTCCAAAAATTCTGTATGTTGCAAAAAATAAAATATATTGCGTTCAGTGGAAAAAACGTTTTTTTTTTAACCCAGAGATTTAAAAATACATTTTAGAGCTGTAACAACAATACCGTGATACCTCGAAACCGTGATATTTTTGCTTAAGGTTATCATACCGTCAAAATCTCATACCGGCCCATACCTAGAACCCCGGGTACTTCTAGAAGTGACTGAGCTTTATATGGTGAACTGCCTCTTTCTGACAACATGATCTGTTTTAATGTACAATGGGGTTTTAATGTAGCAGCTTTGTGGAATCTGAGACTGATGCTTTGCTTTATCTGATATTGGCCTGTTGGTAATGGTAAGGTAATCTGCTGGAGGCAGATTATGGTGCTGTCCTGCTTAGCTGTGGATCAGTGGGACGGCATGACCCTGGGGAAGTGGCTCTTAAAGCCTGTTCCTCTGGGTTATTGTGAATTTTATATTTGAATGGCTGTTTACAATGTTTGCGGTCACATGTTGGTCAAAACTTCAGTTTTACTAACAGTTCATCATGGAAGTTCTTTTTGTTCACAGACACTGGTTTCTCAGACTTTTATATGTAAGTTGATATTTTAAAGGCAAAATGAAATCGAATTGACCCTATTTACTGTGTTAATGATTGTACCTGGCCTTTTCTAAAGAAAAAGTTTTTACTTTCATCAACATCACCATTCAAAAGATTTTGACGGATTGATAACCTTAAGCAAAAATATCATGGTATCATGGTATTGTTGTTACAGCTCTAAAATGTGTTATTTTTAAATGACAATTTTTTTTTTAATTAAAAAAAAAAAAAATTTCTGCTGAACACAATATATTTTGTTTTTGAGCAACATACAGAATATTAGGAACACTGCACTCAACCTGAGGGATTCCTACACTTTCAGTCTTTGAGGAGACATGAAAAACAGCGCATACCACAGGAACGGTATAACGGAAAATATTAGCGGTTTTGAAACCGTGACATTTTCAAATCGCGGTATACCTTGAAACCGGTAATCGGCCCATGCCTACTCACCAAGCATGCTTTATTTAATCATAAATACAGTAAAACATTCATATTGTAAAATATTACAATGATTTCAAAGTTTAATACATTTTAAAATGTCATTTATTTCTGTGATTACAAAGCAAAATTTTTATCAGCCATTACTCCAGTCTTCAGTGTCACATGATCCTTCAGAAATCATTCTAATATGCTGATTACCACTCAATATACATTTCTTATTATTATCAATGTTGAAAGCAATTGTGCTGCTTAATATGATTCTTTAATGAACCGAAAGTTCAAAAGAAAAGGATTTAATTTGAAATCGAAATCTTTTGTAACAATTTTTTTTACTGGCACTTTTGATTCATTTAATGCAACTAGGGCTGGACGATATGGCCAAAATTTATATCACAATATATTTCTTAATTTCGGTCGATACGATATAATTCCGATGTCTGTGCATACAAACTTGTGAAAAATTAATTTGCCAAGTCTGACACCTCATATAAAACCATATAATATTTTAGAAAAAAAAACAGCACAAATAAATTAATGTTTACCTTTTATTTGTATTTAGCCTTCATACAAACAAGAAATGTGAAATCACTGTCAAATAATCGTCTTGGACTCACCTAATTAATATTAATATCTTTAACTTCAAACTATAGGCTAACATACACTACCAGTCAAAAGTTTTTGAACAGTAAGATTTTTAATGTTTTTAAAGAAGTGTCTTCTGCTCACAAAGCCTGCATTTATTTGATCCAAAATACAGCAAAAACAGTAACATTTTGAAATATTTTTACTATTTAAAATAACT
>NW_015625587.1:1811906-1813217 GCF_001515625.1 Sinocyclocheilus rhinocerous | reverse complement strand
GAACGGTATAACGGAAAATATTAGCGGTTTTGAAACCGTGACATTTTCAAATCGCGGTATACCTTGAAACCGGTAATCGGCCCATGCCTACTCACCAAGCATGCTTTATTTAATCATAAATACAGTAAAACATTCATATTGTAAAATATTACAATGATTTCAAAGTTTAATACATTTTAAAATGTCATTTATTTCTGTGATTACAAAGCAAAATTTTTATCAGCCATTACTCCAGTCTTCAGTGTCACATGATCCTTCAGAAATCATTCTAATATGCTGATTACCACTCAATATACATTTCTTATTATTATCAATGTTGAAAGCAATTGTGCTGATTCTTTAGATTCTTTAATGAACCGAAAGTTCAAAAGAAAAGGATTTAATTTGAAATCGAAATCTTTTTTTTTTACTGTTTTTACTGGCACTTTTGATTCATTTAATGCAACTAGGGCTGGACGATATGGCCAAAATTTATATCACAAGCCCACAACAGATGTCTGTGCATACAAACTTATGAAAAATTAATTTGCCAAGTCTCTGACACCTCATATAAAACCATATATTTTAGAAAAAAGAAAAAAATCAGCACAAATAAATTAATGTTCACCTTTTATTTGTATTTAGCCTTAAGAAATGTGAGAAATGTGAAATCACTGTCAAATAATCGTCTTGGACTCACCTAATTAATATTAATATCTAACTATAGGCAAAGTTTTTGAACAGTAAGGTTTTTTATGTTTTTTAAAGAATTCTCTTCTGCTTACCAAGCCTGCGTTTATTTGATCCAAAATACAGCAAAAACAGTAACATTTTGAAATCTTTTTTTACTATTTAAAAGAACTGTTTTCTATTTGAAAATATTTTAAAATGTAATTTATTCCTGTGATTTCGAAGCTATATTTTTAGCATCATTACTCCAGTCCCATGATCCTTCAGAAATCATTCTAATATTCTGATTTGCTGCTCAAAAATCATTTATTATTATGTTGAAAACAACGGAGTATAATTTTTTTTAGGTTTCTTTGATGAATAGAAAGTTCAGAAGAACTTTGGGTTAAGAAGAATAGAAATCTTTTGTAACATTATAAATGTCTTTATCATCACTTTTGAGCAATTTAAAGCATCCTTGCTAAATAAAAGTATTAATTTCTATAATTTCTTTCCAAAAAAAAAAATCATACTGACTCCACACAATGGAATAGTGTATAATGTTACAAATAGGGATGCTCCGATCAGGATTTTTGCAGCCGATACTGAGTACCGATTTCTTGTCATGGTGATCGGCCGATACCGATGTCGTTTCTGATGCTT
>NW_015625587.1:1809905-1810269 GCF_001515625.1 Sinocyclocheilus rhinocerous | reverse complement strand
AACATGAGCACATACTGCACGTTTAAAAATCAAAATGAGTGCGGGGATTTTTATATCACTGTATTTCTGAAGGAAGAATATGTTTAGAAAATTTTCAATGTCATTTCATTTCATCTTGCAATTTATATGTCTGATAAAGCAGCGTTTGTGAGCTCAGCGCTGCTTTGTGTACAGCTGTTACTGGGGAAACCTCTATTTCTCCCGCTTTAAAGCACCTCCTGCTGGCAGAGAATGAATTTGCATTTTCAGTAAGTCCGTTTGATTTACGCAGCAAACATATTTTGCTTTTCCACGGGCGCTGAGGATAATCCCGCGGGTCGGGTAATAAAAAATACATTCTGATTATTTGCGGGTGGGTCGCGGG
>NW_015625587.1:1803937-1809851 GCF_001515625.1 Sinocyclocheilus rhinocerous | reverse complement strand
TTTTTTTCATGAGGCAGACGATTTCGTGTGTGTGTGTGTTCGTTCGCCTGATCGGGAAGTTGCAGTGACAGAAACGGTGACATTCCAGATAAAGTTTGAAAGGAGTAAAGCCTGTGTTAATGCTATTGAGTAGGCTAATATGGCCAAAGAAGATATTTTGTTTTATAAATAAATGTTCATTTAAAAGCAGCCCAAGATCAGTGTGTTACGTTACCGTTATCCCTTACGGCTCCTACGAGGTTTTGTTCCGTCCTCCACGCTGTGACAACTCACAAAAGACTATTTTTAGCTATTTAGAAACGTGCTGCAGCTGGCCGGTATAAACACAAGCACTAACTAGAGCGGCCGCGATCAGCTCCGGTTCCCCTGGAGCCGTAATGCGCCGCAGACGTGTGCAGTGAGGCGCAGATCAGCTCTAACGTCACTGAATCGTTAGTTAAATATGAACCATCCATTCATCATATTTAAGGTTGGGTATCGTTTGGTTTTTCGATACCGGTGCCAAATCGATACTTTTAAAACGGTTCCGGTGCCTAAACGGTGCCTGTACCGATACTTATTAAAAAATAAATAAATAAAAATTCCCCCAAAAATGATGGATTGGCCATTAGCACTATAAACAAATTATGTCTGTTTCATTCATACTGGACGCCAGAGGGTGCCCTCACACAGAAAATCTACATATCCAGTCATAGAAGTAGTGGAACTCATGACCCTCCAGGAAATGCGTTATATGGACAAATGCATCGCTATTATAGCTGTAACTGAGTAAACAGAACATATAAACGTTTTGAATGATAAAAATCAGAATAATCGAAAACCGGTGAAATATCGGGTGGTGTGTACTGCCGAATGTCCAGCATCCATCTCACAACCCTATATATTTCCCTATATATTTCATCATTGAGGATTTTTCTAAAAATCTCGTCTCGTCTCGTTCTCGTGAACCCAGTCTTGTGTCCAACAACAAAAACATGTTGCTGGAGACGGGCTTATTGAAAATGCAGACTGATTCTGTGCCAGCAGGAGGTGCTTTGAGAGCGGTAGAACTAGCAGTTTCTCCAGTAACGGCTGTAATCAAAGCACCTCCGCTCATGAACGCTTCTTTATCAGATAAAATGAAAATGCCATCGAAACTTTTCTGAAGACAGTCCTTTCCCTTCAGAGATTCATTCATATAAAACACCCGCGACATTTTTTGTTTTTGAAATGTGTAGTGCTCATGTTTATTCAACGCCACAAATAAATCAATGTATGGGAAACACTGGTAATGTACTGTATATCGAAATATCGGAAATGTGTTTAAAAATCATATCACCGTTATTGAAAAATTTTTATCGCGATACATATTGATATTAAATTATTGTCTAGCTCTAAATGCAACCTTGCTGAATAAAAGTATTCATTTCTTTAAAAAAATAAAAATAAATTATTGACCCCAAACTTTTGAATGGTAGTGTAGGTAATTGCTCTACCACTGAAAAGTCCCACCCCACATTTTTCCTTCTAAATTGTCTATTTCACTCATATATTTCACATTACAGCATTTTATATGCATTGTGATTGCCATCCTGTTATCTTTACTAATGCTGTGTTTTGTTGTCTCTGTGTTTTGCAGTGGCCTGAGAGTGTGTGGCCATGGGTGACACAGAGCTGGAGCTCTCCCCCGCCCGGCTTGAGGAGCTACAGAAGAGCCCATCTGCTTCCTCCACCTCCACCACCTCCTCATTGTCCCTGCCCTCGTCTCCTTCCTCTGGCCCTCGTCCCCTCACCAGCTCCAGCCCGAGCACCAGTGAAGGCCTGCCCACCTCCAGCCCCCCTCTAGATGTCATATCCGAGGGAGTGGGCGAACTCAGCCTGGTCATCGATACCGAGGTGGCTAAGAAAGCCTGCCAGGAGGTGCTTCAAAAGGTGAAGTTCCTGAAGACTGATGGAGAGGTATCTTCAGCCAGCTCAGAGCCAGTTTTGGTGAATGGTACAGCACACCCCGAGTCCACCGATGGAGGAAAACCTCCCAAGATCAGTGAGGAGGAAGCAGAGCCTGTGAAGAATGTGCGGCGCCGTCAAAAGAACAACTCATCCAAGCAGTCCTGGCTCCTGCGGCTCTTTGAGTCCAAGCTGTTTGACATCTCCATGGCCATCTCCTATCTTTATAATTCCAAGGAGCCCGGCGTGCAAGCCTACATTGGCAATCGACTCTTTAGCTTCCGGAACGAAGAAGTGGACTTCTACTTGCCCCAGTTGCTCAATATGTACATCCACATGGATGAGGATGTGGGTGATGCCATCAAGCCCTATGTGGTGCACCGCTGCCGGCAAAGCATAAATTTTTCCCTGCAGTGCGCCTGGCTGCTGGGGGCCTACTCTTCTGACATGCACATCTCCACGCAGCGCCACTCCCGTGGCACCAAACTGCGTAAACTCATCCTGTCAGACGAGCTCAAGCCCTCCAGCCAGCGCATCCGCAGGGAGGTGCTGCAGCCTCCCCCTTCCTGCCCCCCACCCCTCCATCACAGTCAGGGCATGAGCGAACACAGCCTCTCACCCTCCAAACGCACTCACCAACGCTCCAAATCCGATGCCACCATCAGCATCAGCCTCAGCAGCAACCTGAAGAGAACTGCCAGCAACCCCAAAGTAGAGACCAACCAGGATGAGGTGAGACACTTGTTACTCACATTAGAGCCCGACCGATATGGGTTTTTTGGGGGGCCGATACCGATATTGGGGATTAAAAAAGACTGATACCGATATATCGGCGATATTCTTTGTGTAGGCTATATTATAGTACAGTATAGTCAAAAGTTTGGACACACTTCCCATTCGTGTGTCCAAACTTTTGATTCACTTATTATAAATAACTTAAAAAAAATAAATAGAACAAAATATATATAACTTGAATTAAGAAATTAAACAAGGTAACTGTGTAGGGCAAGCAAGCTACTGCCAAACCAACAGGGGCAGGTTTATGCAGGAAGCACAGCTTTTCCAAATGTAAACATCTAAAATGAATAAATAATAATAATTAAATATGATTAATATTTATTCACAATATTATAAATTTTTCACAAACTCTGTGTTGTGTATTTTCTGTAAATTCCATGAAATTCTGCGTTATACAGTAAATTCCGGGTTTATGACTGGATTCCGCGATTCCGTCCATGTTTTCTGCATCGCGGAAATCATAGGGCCCTACTAATGTAGCAAACGAATATGATAAGCTCATTGTGACACTAAAAGACGGGGACATTGTTGTTTACGTGCGGGTGGGTGGCGGGCGGATAATTTGAAGCAGCGGACTCGGGTGAAGTGAGCTCACCCGCACATCTCTACACTACACTGACCTGGGTAGCCAGTAGCAAACAGTGGAGCGCGTTCTGCTGGACAAACTAAGTAATTACACCATTCAGAAGCATTTAATCTGCGTTACATGTTCTGTAAAAAAAATTTCATATCGGCGACAGGCTCATATCGGCCGATAAAATCGGCTAAACGATATATCGGTCGGGCTCTAACTCACATGCTTGCTTAGTTAGTTACATGAAAGCTGCTTTTAGATGATCCGTTTCTGGTCGTCGCTTCCACCTCCCACAGATGTTGTTTCTCAGCTGTTTCATGCAAATGAGGAAGGCAAACAACTCAGATTTGTGTGGTTTCTATGGCTGTGCTGGAAAAGGCGTGTCGATGTTCCACTTGATGTGGCGCTGACACTCAGACAAGCTCTGTAAAAGAAATATTCATGTAGTTACTTTAATGGCAGATGGGATGTGCAATGAGCAATGTGAACTTCCTTCCTAGGCAGCATCCTAACTGAAATGGAACCTAAAAAGTGACTGATTTTCCATAATTTTCATATGTAACAACTACATAGAATAGTGCTCTTTTACGGAAAAAGAAAGGGTGCTCCGATCAGGATTTTTGGAGCCGATCACCGATGCAGATCTTTTTGAAGCTTTCTTTTTATCATGTAGATTTATTTATAGTGATGCTCCAATCAGGATTTTAACAGACATTCATTCAGGGCCTGAATTTCATTTTTGAAAATGGGGGGAATTCCCCTCTTAGGTGACTTGTGTGGGGATTTTTTAGACATTTTTCAAAAATAATAATTCTCACCTAAATGTTTGATTATGCAGTGCATTTTTGTTTTTTCAATGGGGCAATTGCTGCACAATAGCTTACAAACAGCATAAGCCTGATTTCGTGAGCTGTATGTGAGTGTGCATGCATCTCTGATGAGTGTAGGAGTGCTAAATGGTTTAAACAGTGGCAAGACAAAAATAAATGCAAATTATAAACTTTAGTGACAATGCGACACTGACTCAATTGTGCAAGTGACAATTCCTGTGTCAATTGTGCATCGTGCAGCTCGCTTATAGTGAAGATGCGATGTGACGATTTGAAGCCATTTGTGCATTTTGAGTGGGAAAGAGAGAGACTCACGCTGTTTGTGAAATTACGTCTCTCAGAAAGTTTTCAAATTACTTTGTAAGTTATTTCAGTATAGAAATATGAATTGTACCTCACCTTCAGCATTATAATTATTTTCCCCGTGCCGGACAGAGATTGAGACGGTGCCACTGCATGTCATGCCAAACCCCCCAATCGACTCCTAGCTCACATTAAGATCTGTCTTCATCCAATCAAAAACCAACGGATAGAACCAAGTCTCCACCCTACATTTTTTTTCTTTTTCCACAATCTGTTTCACTCATATGTAAGTCACAATATGGAAGAAAACATCTGTCGTTGCTTCTGTTTCATCAAGACTTTAAAATGCTGTCTAGATGGGTAGCTCACTAGGTTTTTGGAACAGAGATGTGTCGTCTTAGTGTGTTTGAGTTGGTCTGCCACATGGCACATATGAAAGTACATTTTTCAGCTCTAATCACAGTGAAGGCAGAAGCCAACAGGGGGATGAATAGATTTTTGTTTTTGCTCTCAGAAAATAATTAACTACCACTGCTGACTGATTCCCAGAAGAATGATGACATCTCTGCAGCTCTTCTGTTAAGACAGCCCCTCTCTGTTTGTGTTCATTTGCACAGTCATGATGATAGTCCTCTGGGCTAATTGTCATGCCACTAACAAATCACCTCTCATGCTTCTAATAAGTGGCACCTTGCGATTCACAGCTCCAGGATTAGATCCGAGGTCAGTGTGACAGACAGATCAGATCCTGTTTGTACCACATGAATCAGATTACTCTTTTTATCACGGGAGTTTCCAGGTGGCCGACATTAAACTTTTAATGATAGCAGATGAGACATACACAACTTATTTGCAGAAATTTACCAATTATTTATTCAGTTATTTTGGAACTGTTAATTGACTAAACAATCACTTTAATGGGACCAAAGGAACAAATATCGACCAATATACCTATACACCATTTAGAAGTGAGCTTTTGAATGGTAAGATTTTTTAAATGTTTTTTCAAAATGTTTTTGAAAATAAGTCTTTTATGCTCACCAAGGCTGCAATTGTTTGAACAAAAAGTATTATTACAATTTACTGTTACCGTTTCATTGTAATATTTTACAATGTAGGCCTAATTTATTCCTCTGATGGCAAAATCTAATTTTCAGAAGACAATTAGGCTATTACTCCAGTCTTCAGTGAACGATTTTCCTTCAGAAATCATTCTAATATGCTGAGTTGGTGCTCACAACCCTCTACATTGCGAGTAAATCACTCACATATGCGACTAAATCTTCACTCTGGGCGACTAAATTATGTCTAATATTAGCCAATGGCTAATAAATTCTCAGATTTTACTCGCCAGTGTGTGAGTTGGAGGCTAAGTTTAGCAAAGATATATTTTCACTCGCTGAACACTCTCTGACTGAGCGCTTCAGAGTTTCACTCTCCGTCAAGCCATCTGTGATATTTTTCAGTTCATCTCAATGGATGC